>NC_091956.1:16820450-16966296 GCF_031021105.1 Erythrolamprus reginae | reverse complement strand
CAATTTTTGCTAGTGTGCAGAAAAGTTAAAAGTGCTAAATTCCTCTAGGTTGGTCAGCATGGTATTTGTTGTGGTTGGCTCTGGCCCAGCTCCTGCCCCAGGGAATGTGGAGGTGGATGCAGGGGAAACTTCAACATGTCACAGGCCTGTGTTATTGCCAACAGAGTCAGTTCAGAGTTTAGTTTCCTCGGACGAAGAAGAAGGTGGGAGTGACTCAGAAGAGGAGGGCTTGGCACACAGCCCAGGCAGTCAATCTCCCTTATCTTCCATTGATTCGGATGAAGAGGTCTTGGACCCACACAAGTGCAGAATTATGCATAGAATAGAACAGGTAAGGACATATTACAGGAGATAAGAGAGGCCACCTGTGTTTGGGTGGGGCTCCAGTAATTAGGGCTGCTGCTATAAATAGCAGCGTGTGGGTTTGGCCGTTGTGGAAGAGTATCTGATCGCAGTTCTTCATGAATCGTGTGTTGCTGTTTTCTGGACTTTGTTTGTTGATTTTTCACGCCTTTGAAACCAAAGCAGAGCAACGTGTGTGTATGTGTGTGTGTGTGTGTGTGTGTGTGTGTGTCTCACTTAGTTGGAAGAAGAAGGGGTGTGAAGTTTCTTCACAGCTGCTAACTAAGTTCTTAATGATTAAGTGGAAATTATACAGACTACCCAGTGTTTTGGGACGAGTGCTTTTTTAAATACAAAAAGAGTGCTTAGTTTATTTTGAATTTTGTGATAAAGAACATTGTTTTGAATTTTCAAACATGTGTGTGTCTGAAATTTGTACCCTTGAATTTTTGGGAGGCTCCTACCAGAGAGCCCGGCAGAAACAGTATTGAATAAATACTAATATTTAAAATATTGCAGGTGACATTGATGGATTGATGGGCTAAGTGATTAAAAGGCATTGGATTTATTAATGAAATGGTGGTTTAATAATTAAGGGAAGTACAGTGGTACCTTTACCTAAGAACATCTCTACTTATGAACTTTTCTAGATAAGAACCGGGTGTTCAAGATATTTTTGCCTCTTCTCAAGAACCATTTTCTACTTACAAACCCGAGCCTCCTAAACTGTAACCAGAAAAGACAGGGAGAAGCCTCTGTGGGGCCTCTCTAGGAATCTCCTGGGAGGAAACAGGGCCTCCACCCTTCCTTTGGTTTCCCCAATCGCACACATTATTTGTTTTCACATTGATTCCTATGGAAAAAATTGCTTCTTCTTACAAACTTTTCTACTTAAGAAAACTAAGATAATGACATCTGGCCCTCTCAATTCTGGCAAATAGATGGGGAAGAAATGGAGGTAGTAACAGATTTTATTTTTATGAGCTCCAATTTCACCACAGATGAGGACTTCAACCAAGAAATTAAAAGACGCTAGCTCCTGGGGCGGAAAACTATAGCAAATTTAGACAACATAATAAAAAGCAGAGACATCATCCCGCCAACAGAATTGCATATAGTCAAGGTTATAGTTTTCCCAATTGCAATATATGGCTATGAAGGTTGGACCATAAGGAAGGGCTGAGTGCCAAAGAATGAAGTCTTTGAACTATGGTGCTGGAGAATACTCCTGCGAGTCCCTTGGACTGCGAGGTGATCCAACTGGTCAGTCCGAGAGGAGATCAACCGTGGCTGCTCTTTAGAAGGCCAGATCCTGAAGATGAGACTCAAATACTTTGGCCACCAAATAAGAAGGAAGGACTCAATGGAGAAGAGCCTAATGCTGGAACGATTGAAGGCAAAGGAAGAAGGGGACTATGGAGAATGAGGTGGCTGGATGGAGTCCCTGAAGCAGCAGACATGAGCTAAAGTGGACTCTGAAGATGGTAGAGAACAGGAGGGGCTTGAGGAACATTGTCTATGAGTCGCAATGGTTTGGACACAACTTTGCAACTAACAATAAAATTTAGTTTTTGTTATAACAGATTGTAGGCTAGTTGGGACCATCCAGATTGCTAGCTTCCAGAAAATATTCAGATATCCCAAATTTAGTATCTACTTTATGCTGATAAAGTTTACACAGTAAACCGCCGATTACCCTAGACGTGTACCCTGACCTCCTATTGAGATAGACTTTTACCTAACAACTATCACATTAAGCATAGGTTTTAAAAATAAATAAACCAGCATTCTCAGTTAATTATCCCTTGACAACTTTGTTATTGGAATGAAAACACAATTCTTGAAATAGCAATAAGCACTTAGACCTACAGTATATACCACAGTGCTTTTACAGCCCTCTCTAAGCAGCTTACAGAGTCAGCATATTGCCCCCAACAATCTGGGTCCTCAGTTTACCCACCTCAGAAGGATGGAAGCCTGAATTAGCCTTGAGCCTGATGAGATTTGAACTGCCAAAATGCAGGCAGCTGGCAGGCAGCAGAAGTAGCCTGCAGTAACTGCACTCTAACCACTGTGCCAACTGAGCTCATAGTTCCTAATTGTGGAGAGTTTCTGTCAAAAGATTTAATTTAAGACTTCGTCTCCGACTGAGTGACACATATGTATCCCTTCCTATCTCAATGTGAGACAATTGAAACTAAATAGATGACGACATCCTAAAAAGCATATGTTGAAATAAACCCGGGTTACAAAAAGATGGATTGAAAAAAGTTGATCTATATGTGCTTGTTGATTTATATCATCATTACATTCCTAATACTGAATGGGGAAGGGGAAAGGGAAGAGGAGAGGAGCAGGTGGAGGAGAAGAAGGAGGAAGAGGAGAAGGAGAAGAAGAGGGAGAGGGAAAGGAAGGGCAGGGGAGGAGAATGAGGAGGAAGAGAAGAAGAGGAAGGAGGAGGAGGAGAAAGGAGGAGGAGGAGAAAGAAGAAGGAGGAGAAGGAGGAGGAGGAGAAAGAAGAAGGAGGAGGAGGAGAAAGAAGAAGGAGGAGAAAGAAGAAGGAGGAGGAGGAGGAGAAAGAAGAAGGAGGAGGAGGAGAAAGGAGGAGGAGGAGGAGGAGGAGAAAGAAGGAGGAGGAGGAGGAGGAGAAAGAAGAAGGAGGAGGAGGAGAAAGAAGAAGGAGGAGGAGGGAGAAAGAAGAAGGAGGAGGAGGAGGAGAAAGAAGAAGGAGGAGAAGGAGGAGGAGAAAGAAGAAGGAGGAGGAGGAGAAAGAAGGAGGAGAAGGAGGAGGAGGAGGAGGAGGAGAAAGAAGAAGGTGGCGGAGGAGAAAGAAGAAGGAGAAGAAGAGGAGAAAGAAGAAGGAGGAGAAGGAGGAGGAGAAAGAAGGAGGAGGAGGAGAAAGAAGAAGGAGAAGAAGGAGGAGGAGAAGGAGGAGGAGGAGGAGAAGGAGGAGGAGGAGAAAGAAGAAGGAGGCGGAGGAGAAAGAAGAAGGAGGAGAAAGAAGGAAGGAGGAGAAGGAGGAGGAGGAAGAGGAGGAGAAAGAAGGAGGAGGAGGAGGAGAAAGAAGAAAGGGAGAAGAAGAAAAAGAAGAAGAAGAAGAAGAAGAAAGGGAGAAGAAGGGGAAGAAGAAGGGGAGGAGGAGGAGAACAACTTGGATTACCAATCTTGCATTACCAATCTGGTACTCAACAAAGACAAGACTAGAGAAGAAGGTAGTCAACAGCTAATGAATAGATTGGTGATTGACACATAATTCTTCAAATATATGGAATCAATGGAAATACAGTGATCCCTTGATTTTCGCGATCTCGATCTTCGCGAAACACTATATCACGATTTTCAAAAATATTAATTAAAAATATACTCTGCGGTTTTTTTGCATATACCGCGGTTTTTCCCACCCGATGACGTCACTCTCTTCCTTTCTCATCTTTCTTTCTCTCTCTCTCTTTCTCTATCTTGCTTCTTCCCCTCTCACACTCTCTTCCTCCCCTCTCGCATCTCTTTCTTTCCTTCTCTCTCTTTCTCTATCTCTCCCCCTCTTGCTCTCGAGCGGGCGGGCGGCGGGGGGCGGGGCGAGCGGCGGGCGGGGCAGCAGTGAGGAGCCGAAGATCGGGGTTTCCCCTTTGCGTGGGCGGCGGGGAAGACCCAGGAAGGTTTCTTCGGCAGCCCAGCAGCTGATCTGCTCGGCAGCACGGCAGCAGCGAGGAGCCGAAGATCGGGGTTTTCCCCTTTGCGTGGGCGGCGGGGAAACCCCGATCTTCGGCTCCTCGCTGCTGCCGCGCTGCCGAGCAGATCAGCTGCTGGGCGGCCGAAGAAACCTTCCCTGGGTCTTCCCCGCCGCCCCACGCAAACTCCACCCATCTGCGCATGCGCGGCCATGGAAAAAGGGCGCGCATGCGCAGATAGTGTTTTTTTACTTCCCGAAAAAAAAAAAAAAAAAAAAAAAAAAAAAAAAAAAAAAAAAAAAAAAATCGAGTATCGCGAGGGGTCTTGGAACGTAAACCCTCGCGATACTCGAGGGATCACTGTATTTGATTTGATTGTAAGCCCAAGTTTTGTAAAAAAAACAAGCTAAGTAGTTCAAATTATACCCAACATTCCCATAGAAGACAATATCTGTAGCTCAGATGTTGAGCTGAGGAGTTTTCCTGGTGCTGCTGCTGGCTAGCTGGCTAATGGAACCAAGTGGATAAGCAAACAAGCAAACTCAGAAAGCGCCATGAGGACCACAGACTGAACGTGTCCAAACATTTTAAAGTCTAGTTAATGCTGGAAATGTTTTTAAGACAATAAACACTTAAGCAAGACCCATAATTAGATATACTGCAGGGATAAGTCACTGGATCCAAGTTGAATTAGACGATCTTCATAGCAGGGGGAAAAAACCAAGGATATTAATGACCATATGTTTCACATTTTCCCCAGAAGATATTCACAGCCTCTGTGCATCCAGAAATAAAGGTGAGAAAGGAACTACGACAAAGAAGGAAGTAGAGTTTGAATGATTGCATTCAAAGGAAAAGAGAAGCGAGAGAGATAGGCGGTGGAGAAGTTTCATATGTAAAATTGATAAATACATTAAAATAAAGGAACTTGAAAAACAAGGAGGGAGGGAGTCAAAGATGGATTGGAATTTGAATCAACGGCCAGAGTGATGTCGATGCAAAATCAGCTAAAAATAATAATATTTACATGGTTTGGAACACCAATTATCTGATATTAAGGGTAAAACTAGACCAGTGGTCGTCTAACTCTTCTTCTTCTTCTTCTTCTTCTTCTTCTTCTTCTTCTTCTTCTTCTTCTTCTTCTTCTTCTTCTTCTTCTTCCTCCTCCTCCTTCTCCTCCTCCATCATCATCATCATCATCATCATCATCATCGGAATGTGAAAATATTTACTGACCCCTCGCATCCTGGACATAAACTGTTTCAATTCCTACCCTCAAAATGTCACTATAGAGCACCGCACACCAAGACAACTAGACGCAATAACTGTTTTTTTCCTGAACGCTATCAAATAATTCTCTCAACACTGTCAAACTAGCTGCCCCAAGTCTTTGGAGAGGGGCGGCATACAAATCCAATAAATAAATAAATAAACAATAAATAAATTTACTAAGTCTGTACTACTATTACTACGAGTTTTTTTTTCTCATCATTCCTATCACCCATTTCCTCCCGCTTATGACTGTAGGACTGTAACCTGTTGCTTGTATCTTAAGATTTTTATTAATATTGATTGCTTCTTATTTGACCCCTATGACAATCATTAAATGTTTTATCTCATGATTCTTGACAAATGTATCTTTCTCTTTTATGTACACTGAGAGCATATGCATCGAAGACAAATTCCTTGTGTGCCCAATCACACCTGGCCAATAAAGAATTCTATTCTATTCTATTCTATTCTATTCTATTCTACTCTACTCTACTCTACTCTACTCTACTCTATTCTATTCTATTCTATTCTATTCTCATCGACATCATCATCATCAACAACAACAACAGTTTCAGATGTTTGTTCAAACAAGAATCTCCATGTTTTATTTCAAAGAGAACATTCAATAGGTCTTGAACCACTGGAAGATATCATTGTAGGCAAAGGTAGTATTCTCCTGGTTTGAATTGGTTTGGGAAAACTTTTAGTGGTGACCTGTGTATGCCCTCCCCCCAGCCACCGTGGCACTATGCCATCCCATTTTGGCACATTTTGAAGCCATGAGCATAAGTGCAAGCAATGTGCATGAGCATGGAAGACTGTGGGTATGTGTATATTATTTATTTATTTATTTATCTATCTATCTATCTATCTATCTATCTATCTATCTATCTATCTATCTATCTATCTATCTATCTATCTATCTATTTATTTATTTATTTATTTATTTATTTATTGGATTTGTATGCCGCCCCTCTCCGGAGACTCGGGGCGGCTAACAGAAACAATAAACCAGTGTACAATAGTAGTCTGATGTTAGAAATAATTAAAAAGCCATTAATATAAAAAAACCAAACATACATACATACATACCATGCATAGAATTGTAAAGGCCTAGGGGGAAGAGGGTCTCAATTCCCACATGCCTGGCGGCAGAGGTGGGTTTTAAGCAACTTACAAAAGGCAAGGAGGGTGGGGGCAATTCTAATCTTTGGGGGGAGTTGGTTCCAGAGGGCCAGGGCCGCCACAGAGAAGGCTCTTCCCCTGGGTCCTGCCAAGCGACATTCTTTAGTTGACGGGACCCGGAGAAGATCCACTCTGTGGGACCTAACTGGTCACTGGGATTTGTGCAGCAGAAGGCGGCGCCTGAGATAATCTGGTCCGGTGCCATGGTATATGGGGCATGTGCGAGCTCACATTTGTGAACCGGTAATGGAAAATAAGTTAAAACCATTTCTGGTTGTAGGAATGCCTTGATCCTCACGCAGCTCTTCAATTAACTAATTTTGAACTAATCTTGCCTCTTCTTTTTTCCCCCACTTCAGGGAAATGTCATTTCCCCTCACAACTCCTGCAAGCTGCCATGCTTTGAAGATTTAACAGCAAGATAATGAAAACAGGAGTTTGTGATTAAAGGAACACCGACAGATGTTGCTTGAGTAATGGGATTTGTCGTGACTCTGCAGGAAGAGTAGAAAGCTCCACTAACATATGACTCCTGTCATTAACATTTTTAATGAATGCTACTGTAGGTGGCTGTGTGCACAAATCCTAGTAAGTAAACTCCAGAGAATTAATTCACTAAGTACTTAAATCCCAATTTTTCAAAGAAGTGCTGAACAACAGGATCCAACTGGTACTTCCTATAACAGTGATGGCGAACCTTTTATCCCTTGGGTGCCAAAAGAGCATGGGTGCATACTATTGCATCTGCACAAGTGCCCACACCCACAACTCAATGCCTGGGGAAGGTGAAAACAGCTTCTGGAAATCCTCTGGAGGTCCTCTGGAGGCCAGAAATGGCCTGTTTCCCAACTTCTGGTGGGCCCAGTAGGCTCATATTTTGCCCTCCCCAGGCTCCAAATGCTTCCTTGGATCTGGGGGAGGGTAAAAATGCCCCCACCATCCCCCCAGAGGCTCTCTGGAAGCCAAAAATGCCCTCCCAGAGCCTCTATGTGAGCAAAATATCAGCTGTGTGATGAGTTAGGGCAACAGCTCATGTTCTAGCAGATATGGATGCTTGGCTGCATAGCTAGAGGTATAACAAGCAAGAAGAGGGAGATTATGATCCCACTATATAGAGCGCTGGTGAGACCACATTTGGAATACTGTGTTCAGTTCTGGAGACCTCGCCTACAAAAAGATATTGACAAAATTGAACGGGTCCAAAGACGGGCTACAAGAGTGGTGGAAGGTCTTAAGCATAAAACGTATCAGGAAAGACTTAATGGACTCAATCTGTATAGTCTGGAGGACCGAAGAAAAAGGGGGGACATGATAGAAACATTTAAATATGTTAAAGGGTTAAATAAGGTCCAGGAGGGAAGTATTTTTAATAGGAAAGTGAACACAAGAACAAGGGGACACAATCTAAAGTTATTTGGGGGAAAGATCAAAAGCAACATAAGAAAATATTATTTTACTGAAAGAGTAGTAGATCCTTGGAACAAACTTCCAGCAGACGTGGTAGATAAATCCACAGTAACTGAATTTAAACATGCCTGGGATAAACATATATCCATCCTAAGATAAAATACAGAAAATAATATAAGGGCAGACTAGATGGACCATGAGGTCTTTTTCTGCCGTCAGACTTCTATGTTTCTATATGGCTCTTTGCGTCACCTGTGGCACTCATGCCATAGGTTCGCCATCACTGTCCTATAAGTAAGACTGTGAGAAAAGACCCTTTATTCATGTAAGAGAAGAATCGGGAAGAGGGGCTGTTACGAAATCATGTTATGACTATATATTAAAAAAGCACCTTCACGTGCTAATCTTTACTTAGTCTTAATAAACAGGATATGTCCATCTCTAGAGAAGGGTGTTTATATGGTCAGTATGTGGGAAATAAGGGCAAAGTGACCTGATAGAGACATAAACTTGGGAAATAAGTTACTCTATAAGTGATTAATGATGGCAGGTCTCTTAAGATGTTGGAAAATACCAAGAACAAGAGCCAAGTAATGTAAAAGCCTGCCAAAAACCATTTTATAAAATTATTGAGCAAGGGGAAGGTGACAGAAGGAGTGTCATAATGGAGTAGGAGAAGGGATGCAGAGATGAATGTATAAATATGTAGCATTTGTATATAAAATTTCACCTCTCTGATAGAGAACATCTTGGTCCGATCCTTAGGTCCATTCTTGCAAGAATGAAATAAATAAATACTTTCTCTTTTATTCTTCTTCTGGATTCCTGCTGATTTATATTGTTGGGCTTATCTCACAATGACTGTGTTTCTTTTCTAGATTTCCATTTGTTAAATATTTTTTCTGTAACACCCATTGGGGAGGCTTAAACTCTCTGACATTGATTGAGTTCTCTCCAGATTTCATGAACACAGTTCTCCTTTGGTCTGACATACACTCCCTTTTATAGGGCTGCAGAGCTATCTGTCTGTCTGTCTATCTATCTATCTATCTATCTATCTATCTATCTATCTATCTATCTATCTATCGTTCGATCGATCGACTGACCGACCGACCTATCAATCTATCTATCTATCTATCTATCTATCTATCTATCTATCTATCTATCTATCTATCTATCTATCTATCTATCTATCTATCTATCTATCTACCTACCTACCTACCTACCTACCTACCTACCTCTATCTATCTATCTATCTATCTATCTACCTCCCTCCATCCATCCATCCATCCACCCACCCACCCACCCACCTCTATCTATCTATCTATCTATCTATCTATCTATCTATCTATCTATCTATCTATCTATCTATCTCCATCCATCCATCCATCCATCCATCCATCCATCCATCCATCCATCTATCTATCTATCTATCTATCTATCTATCTATCTATCTATCTATTTGATTTCTTGCCTCCCTTCTCAGCAGACTCGGGGTGGCTCACATCAGAAGTAAATACAAAAATCATATAAGAAATCTAACTTAAAATATACTCTAAAACCCCAATTCTTAAAACCAGTCGTCCACATTTCATCCCATCATGCATTATACATTCAATTGTTGCCCAGGGCTAAATGTCAAAACTCAATGGTCCCAAGCCTGTCAGCAAAGGTGGATTTTTAGTACCTTGCGGAAAGCCAGGAGGGTGGGGGCAATGCGGATCTCCGGGGGAGTTGATTGCAGAGAGCCGGGGCTTCCACAAAGAAGACTCTTCCCCTAGGACCCACTTGGTGACATTGTCTGGCTGACAGGTTCTGGAGAAGGCCAACTCTGTGGGCCCCAACTGGCCCCTGGGATACATGAGGCAGAAGACGGTCCCATAAGTAATCTGGTCCGATGCCATGCAAGGCTTTATAACCAACACTTTGAATTGAGTTCGGAGACCAATTGGCAGCCAATGCAGCTTGCGGATTGCTGGAGAGACAAGGGCATACCTTGGGGAGCAACTCACGTGGCTGCATTTTCCACTACTTGTAGTATCTGGACATTCTTCAAAGGTAGCTCCAAGTAGAGAGCATTGCAGTAGTTGAACCTCGTGGAGATAAGGGCATGAGTGACTTTGAGAAGAGACTCCCTGTCCCGATAGGGCCACAACTGGTGCACCAGGTGGACCTGGGCAAACGTCCCCCTTGTCACAGCTGAGAAATAGTGTTCTAAGCTCAGCTGTGGATCGAGCAGGACACCCTGTGGACCCTCTCTGAGGAGCTCAAAAGCTCCCTTCCCCAAGGTGATGGATGGACAGGTGGAATTGTCCTTGGGGGGCAGAACCCACAGCCACTCTGCCTTGTCAGGGTTGACCTTGAGCCTGTTAACACCCAACCAAACCCTAACAGCCTCCAGACACTGACACATCACTTCCACTGCTTCGCTGAGTTGACACGGGGTGGAAATGTACCTCTGAGTGTACCCAGCAGTTTCATGTAGCTATTAAATAGCAGTGGAGAGAGGACCCACTCCTGAGGAACCCCACAGAGAAGGGACCTAGGAGCCCTCTGACCTCCTGCCAACACTGACTGACCGACCAGAGAGGTGGGAGGATAACCACCATAAAACAGTGCCTCCCACCCCCAACCTCTCCAGATGGCATGGTTGATGGTATAGAAAGCCTCTGAGAAGCCAAGAAGCACCAGGATAGAGGAATAGCCCCTATCCTGGACCCACCAGTGCAACCAAAGCAGTTTCAGTGCTGTAGCCGGGTGTGAAACCAGATTGTTGTGGGATGAGATAATCAGTTTCATTGAAGGAATGTAGGAGCTGGAGAAACATCACCTTCTCAACAACCTTCCCTAGAAACATGTATCTGTAGAAAACAAGGCATTAATCTTATCTTATTTTCTTCTGATGTCTTCTGAAATAAGTCTCTATGGATATACTGACTCTGGTTTCCTCTCCAAACCCCCCAAAATTTAACCTTCGACTCTCGACAGTTGCCCTGACCCCATTCCCATTGTGCCTACCATCCCTGTCCTACTGTCCTATTGTCCAGATTTACATATACCTACTTTGCTTTTGTTTATGCTTATACCATACCTGCCGCACGAATCCCAGTGACAGGTTAGGTCCCACAGAATGGGCCTTCTCCAGGTCCCGTCAACTAAACAATGTCGTTTGGTGGGGCCCAGAGGAAGAGCCTTCTCTGTGGCGGCCCCGGCCATTTGGAACCAACTCCCGCCAGAGATTAGAATTGCCTCCACCCTCCTTGCCTTTCGTAAGCTCCTTAAAACCCACCTCTGCCGTCAGGCATGGGGGAACTGAGATACTCTTTCCCCCTCGGCCTTTAAAATTTATGTATGGTATGCTTGTTTGTATGTATGATTAGTTTTACAATAAGGGTTTTTTAGTTGTTTTAGTATTGGATTTACATGCTGTTTTTTATTATTGTTGTTAGCCGCCCCGAGTCTACGGAGAGGGGCGGCATACAAATCCAATAAAATAAATAAATAAATAAATAAATAAATACCTGTTATCTTGTACACATTTTAACAAACTAGATAGATAGATAGACAGACAAATAAAAGAAGTCTGGAGACCTCTGAAGAAAGAACATGTTTAGATTGGATCTTACAGCTAGTTCTCAAAGAACACACGGAATATCTCTTTAAAATAAATTCTACGTTGACTAATGATGCGTATTTCCCACTCCCACAAAAAGGTAAAACATTGACAATGTTTTTTACGGTTCGTTGGTGAATTGCTGTAAACTGTGCTTTAAATAATTTATCATTAAAACCCTTTTTGTCAACTCGTTTATCAATTTCTATCAGTAGGTAGAAAAGTCATTTTTTTTTCCTCACGTCCAGCTCCCATGCAAAATTTTAGAGTAAGTCTAAACAGTTCAAAATTGGTAACTAATTTCTTTGGATATACTTTCCCCGGAGAGCTCCTTTCCAAATAAAATTAATTTCTTGCCATTTATGCAGTATTCTAGGAAAACAAAGACAAACAGATGCCTTTGCAGATACAATATTTGTTCATACGTTCTCTTATCCTTTATTTTTTTAAAAAAAATATAATTTATTGATTTATTGAGAAAGGGACGGGGAAGGGGGGTACAAATTTCAAGAGGGAGGGTGGAGGGGGAGAAAGGGAGCACAAATATAGGGAATTTGAGAGTAAAACTGGTGCACCAGTTGCAGCCCTATCTGGACCGGGACTCACTGCTCACAGTCACTCATGCCCTCATCACCTCGAGGCTCGACTACTGTAATGCTCTCTACATGGGGCTACCTTTGAAAAGTGTTCGGAAACTTCAGATCGTGCAGAATGCAGCTGCGAGAACAATCATGGGCTTCCCAAGGCATGCCCATGTTACTCCAACACTCCGCAGTCTGCATGGGTTGCCAATCAGTTTCCAGTCACAATTCAAAGTGTTGGTTATGACCTATAAAGCCCTTCATGGCACCGGACCAGAATATCTCCGGGACTGCCTCCTGCCCCATGAATCCCAGCGACTGGCTAGGTCCCACAGAGTTGGCCTTCTCCGGGTCCCGTCGACTAAACAATGTCGTTTGGCGGGACCCAGGAGAAGAGCCTTCTCTGTGGCGGCCCCGACCCTCTGGAACCAGTTCCCCCTAGATATCAAAGTTGCCCCCACCCTCCTTGCCTTTCGCAAGCTCCTTAAAACCCACCTCTGTCGTCAGGCATGGGGGAATTGAAAAATTTTTCTCCCTTCCCCCTAGGCTTATAGAACTTATACATAGTATGTTTGTTGGTATGATTGGTCTCTTAAATTGGGTTTTTTTAGATTACTTTTTAATATTAGATTTGTTACATTGTTTTTTTATTGTTGTTAGCAGCCCCGAGTCTTCGGAGACGGGCGGCATACAAATCTAAATAAACTAAACTAAACTAAACTAAAAGTTACACATATTCATTATACTCTGTAATATATATACCTTGTTGTATACCAGTTCGTATTGTTACAATAGTCCTATTAATGTTACATTCACAGTTTACAATTTCGATAAGCAAGTAAATAAATTATTATCTATACATTATGTTGCTTAATATTTGTCAGTTCAAGACAATGGGATATAATTAGTCTTATTGTATTCCATAATTTTTTCCTCTGATACATATTATGGTTGTGAGTGAGGTTAGTAAGGGATTGTGATTTTTAGAGAGTACTTGAAAGGGTAGGAGTTGGGTAAGGAGAAGGAAGTGTAATGGCATTAAGGTTTAACGAGTTGTCGTTCTTGTTGTGTGGTGAGTATATATATGGGTAATAAAGAATGTAGGGAATAAAGGTAAAATGGAATTGATTTATTAGTAGTTATGTAGGTATATCGGTAGGATGGAACCCAGAGGGCTTCTGGAAATCAATATTTTCAATTGTATATTGTTATTGTCTTTTTTAGTTGTTTCGGATTTGAGATATCCATTGATACCATTTCTCCCAGGCCTTGTAGAAGTCAGTATCTTTTTTATTTTGCAACTCCATTGTCATTTTGGAAAGTTCGGCACAGTCCATAATTTTAGCAATGATAGTTAAAGTTGTCTGTATGGTATCCTATTTCCACTGTTGGGCATATGTTATTCTGGCTGCAGTTAATATTTGTGTATCATTCTCTTATCCTTTAATTTTGGAGTGATGATGGGATGGAATATTGTAATACAGTGGTACCTTTACTTAAGAACACCTCTACTTAAGAACTTTTCTAGATAAAAACTGGGTGTTCAAGATTTTTTTGCCTCTACTTAAGAACCATTTTCTACTTAAGATCCCGATCCTGGAAAAATTTCCCAGGATATTTGAGAGTGGCATGAAGGCCCAGCCAGTTTCCTGCCATTCCACCTTTAATCCCGGCCATCTCGGGCTTTTCTGGGCTGCCAGAGGAGCCATTCGGTGGCGCTTAAGGAGGCTTTGGCAGCCCAGAGCAAACGAAGCATTTCCCTTTCTCTGGGCACTTGGAGAGGGAATAAACCACTTTGCTATGGTGACTCCCTTGCATTGCCTCCCATACACCTGGCACAAGGTTGCCTCCTGGAGCGTCTGGGTGCAGAAAGGCAAAAGGGGGTGCTTCCCCCCAGCCAGATCAACTCAGCTCAGAGTCCCTCTTTTTTTTTTAAGCTTTAAAGTTTTGGATTTATTTTATTCCTTTCACCTCACCTTCTTCCTTTGGGAGCCACTGTCCTCTTCCTCTTCTTCCTCCTCCTCCTCCCACCCAAATTCTGAGCTTTCATTTCTTTCCTAATGGGTTTGCATGCATTATTTGCTTTTACATTGATTCCTATGAGCTGGCATGGATGCCAGAAAAAAGGAATCTTTATGCACATGATCTGGGAATGTATAGAAATACAGAAATTCTGGAAGGTAGTCCAGAATGAAATTAATAAAATGTTAAACATTAATTGGATAATTACAAAAGAAACAGCAATCTTAATTAAATATAGCGAACTAGGAGAATCTAAAGAAATTAAAACTGTAGCATTGGAAAGTGCTCAAGCGGTGATAGTATTAGGATGGAAAGACACTACAAAATGGACACTACAGAATTGGTATTGGTACATGGTGGATTACATACATTTTGAAATTATGGAAATAAGATTAAATAATTTTGATGAGAATAAACTAGAGAAGCTGATGGTAAAAGATTATATGTTAAGTAGAATCTGTGATGTAAATACGAAAAATAAATTACAATCACTCTTTTAGTAAAAATCATTCAAGATAGAGCCAAGGATCAATAGATAGACAAATAACTCAAAAGTCTTTGAATCCTCCTATAGGGGTGGTGGGGGTGACGGGGGGGGGTGTTGTTTGGCGATGGGCACATGCACTGTGCACTGTTATATGTTTGTTTTTTGTAAACCTATAAAATCAATAAAATTTATTTTTTTAAAAAAACATTGATTCCTATGGGAAAAATTGCTTCTATTTAAGAACTTTTCTACTTAAGAACCTGGTCATGGAATGAATTAAGTTCTTAAGTAGAGGTACCACTGTATTTCTTTTCACATAACATATGTAATATACTCAAGTGTTATCTTAACACACTATGTCTTTACATCTTCTGAAAAGTTTCAATTTATAAAAACAAACTCACTCAGATAGCAGGTAAAAATAGCAGTTAATAAATAATAAATTCACGTGGAAAAGAAAAAGTGGATTATTATTGAACCAATGGACTAGTTGAATGGATTTTACCTAGCAAACCAACAAACAATTAAACTGAACTATCCTTATTATACTTCTCGGTTTTTATTAATCATTGAAGTTGGACAATGGAGTCCAATGATTTGCATTTTATTTATTTATTTATTCATTCATTCATTCATTCATTCATTCATTCATTCATTTATTTAAACATATACGAGGTTAAGTATGAACATGAACATGATTACAAATCATCTCATACAATTTAATGCCCAGAGCTCAATGTAACAGCATTGCCAAAAAAAGCATTAAATGTCATTTACCTAATTTTGCAAAGCTTTTTCTCTGACAACATTGTATTGGAAACTAGGGCATACAAAACCTTTGCCACACCAATTCTGGCTCATCTGACTGCAATCCACACTGTATAATGGACATTAATACAATTGAGTGAGTCCAGAGGTATTTCACGAGAAGAATACTTTTCTGGGCTTTGGGAAATCATTTTTTTTCTTCTACTTTGTATGATCTTGGGAGCTACATGCCAAGTCTGTCCATCATCCTTCATCAAAGAGGGGGTATTAAGGCAGGAGGACAAAGATATCTTAAAGGGTTAAATAAGGTTCAGGAGGGAAGTGTTTTTAATAGGAAAGTGAACACAAGAACAAGGGGACACAATCTGAGGTTAGTTGGGGGAAAGATCAAAAGCAACGTGAGAAAATATTATTTCACTGAAAGAGTAGTAGATCCTTGGAACAAACTTCCAGCAGATGTGGTTGGCAAATCCACAGTAACTGAATTTAAACATGCCTGGGATAAACATATATCCATTGTAAGATAAAATACAGGAAATAGTATAACGGCAGACTAGATGGACCATGAGGTCTTTTTCTGCCGTCAGTCTTCTATGTTTCTATGTTTCTAAGAAATTCAATTTGACAGACTCAGTCCTCATTGGCTAAAGAGACAGTGTCATCCAATTCTTGGTGGTTAGCTCCACCCTACGAGAAGAATTGTATCAGGTAAGATTGTCAGAAATACGTTCATTTCTGAAGGTAATATCACAATGCAAGTAAATTGTTCGTAACCATGGGAGAGGCTGATATAAGCCATAACCAGCCTATAATCATGGGTTTGCTAATTGTGCTGCAACTTGATTGGCTGTATCCTATAAAAGGAAGAACACCCTTGCATGGGTGTGGTTTGTTATAGTAGAGAGTGTTTTGTTACTGAGTGGTTTGATACAGAGAGTGGTTAGTTATAGAGTGGTTTGTAGTTTAGTGGTTAGTGCATAGTGGTTGCGGTGGTGGATATTATAAGAGTTCTATGAAAGAATTGTAGGATAGTTTATTTAGAGAAGCAGTTTGATAAAGGAGAAGTAAAATATATATTTTACAAGAAAGCCTGCTACTGTGTTTCCTTGATGACTTCAATTAAGTATAGTGGTTAACTTTGGCTACTGGGTGGGTTAGTTCTATCTGCCCAACAGGTTATGGGACCAGTAGCTCTGTCCAACAAAGACCAATGCCACTTATCAGCAGCCACGCAAAAAAGTGCTGCTGAATTTTGTCCCTTTGATGTTGAAGCCACGATTTTCTCCTTCTGCCTGGACCTTGTTCACCTTCACTCTTTCCTTGATTTATCTCGTCTACCCAACTCTGATACAGCTAGTAATAGAAAGCAAGGAACCTATGCTGCCCTTAAACAAGCGGGTGCAGAAAAATTGTCATTTCAAAGCAGCCTCCTTATTTTGTGATACAAATACTTCTGAAGCTCCTAAGCTATTTTTGTAGTGGATTTCTCAAGGGGAGAGAAAGTATCTACTCGGTAGTCTCACACTTCTCCCTTTAATGTCAACAGGAATAGACAACACTAAGTGCTTTAAAATGTCTTTGTGTGGTCTCCATTATCTCTGCCTTAATGGCTCATAGAGTTAGAATTTAAAAGGTCCAGGAAAGATGCGCTGATGCTTCCATTACAGCCATTACTTGGGTGATTTCAAGCCATTCCATCAAATACAGGATACAGCAAATAATTTTCACTGCAAGGACTACAGAACATCAAGTATATCAGCATCTATAGTAAAATAATTTTGATACATACACACACCGCAAATTACCATCCTAGTAAAAATACTGACTGTGGAGACATGGCATTGTATAAGTAATTCTGTAGGATGTTTGGTTCAATCTTGTTAACTATTTTTTTTTCAATTGATGCCCAGTTGGGAAAATAGGTGATGATTAGATGAAAGTGTTCTATAGAATTTCATTTGACTGAGAAATTCCATTCCCCTAAATATGAATATAGAAATATGTGTCGATAGAGGTGGGATTCAGTAGGTTCTGACCAATTCTGGAAGAACCAGTTCTGGAGAACCTAACCCCCAAAACTTTACCCTTGGACTATCCACTGTTGACCTCTCCCGGTTCCTAAGATGTCAGTAAGGGGCGTGCACAAGTGTACCAGAATGCCTTCTGTCCCCTGCCCTAATGTTTCTCACTTATTAGTATCATGTATATAAACATTGTTATACTTTTGTACGTACTTGACAAAAAAACAACAACAAATAAATAAAACCAGTAGCAGAAACTTTGAATAGTTTGGAAAAACCACAGAACCATCAGTAAAAAAAAATTGAACCCCACCACTGTAATTAATCTTGAGAAGATAGGAACTTCTACTTTTTCTTGTTAGACATTTTGAAAAGAGAGGGGGGGAGGGAGGGAGCAAAGGGTTGACTGTATAATTGTCTGAACAATAACAAATAAATCTGGCACAGAGAGTCCAACCCCTTTCTCAAGAAGGAGATCCTATACCAGTGATGGCGAACCTATGGCATGGGTGCCACAGGTGGCACGCAGAGCCATATATGCTGGCACGCGAGCTGTTGTCCTAGCTCAGCTGCAATGTGAATGTGTGTGCTGGCCAGCTGATTTTTGGCTCACACAGAGGCTCTGTGAAGGTGTTTTTTGCTTTCAGGGAGCCTCCAGGGGGATGTGGGAGGGCGTTTTTACCCTCTCAGGGCTCCAGGAAAGTCTTTGGAGCCTGGGGAGGGTGAAATATGAGCCTATTGGGCCCACCAGAATTTGAGAAACAGACTGTTTCTGGCTTCTAGAGGTCCTCCAGGGGCGGGGAAGCTGTTTTCACCCTCCCCAGGCATTGAATTATGGGTGTGGCCACTCTTGCATGAGCAATAACACACACACGCTCTTTCGGCACCCGAGGGGAAAAAAAGTTTGCCATCACTGTCCTAGAGAAGTGGCTGAGTGTACAGACTTTTCTTTAAAATCTCCACCCACAACTTCTAGAGGTAAGCTGTTCTGCTGATTAATTGGTCTAACTGTTAGGAAGTGTGTTTTTTCCCCTTAATTTCATGTTGCTTCTCTCCTTGTTTAGTTTCCACCCATTGCTTCTGGTCCTGCCTTCAGGTGCTTTGGAGAATAGGTTGACTCCCTCTTCTTTGTGGCAACCCTTGAGACAGTGGAACACTGCTATCATGTCTCTCCTGGTCCTTCTTTTCATTAAACTAGACATACTCAGTTCCACCAGCCGTTCTTCATACGTTGTATCCTCCAGTTCCTTAACCATCTTTGTGGCTTTTCTCTGCACTCTTTCTAGAATCTCAACCTTTTTATTGTAGTGATCAAAACTGGATGCAATTGTTGTGGTTAGCTCTGGCCCAGCTCCTGCCCCAAGGACTGTGGGTATGGGGGAGACATCCACGTGCTGCAGGCCTTTTTTGCCCCCGGTGGAATCTGATGATGAAGGCTCCTCTGACCAAGAAGACATGAGTGACAGGGAGGAGGAGAGTGTGGCAGACAGCTCAGAAGGAGATCAATTATCTAGCTCCTCCTTGGATTCAGAACAAGGGTTAATGATACAGCCACGCATGCGGAGAGCAATGCATAGGCAACAACAACTGAGAGATTATTATCAAAGAAAATGAGGCCACCTGTGGTTGGGTGGGACTGTGGTAATTAGTGAGGCTGCTATAAATAGCAGCCTGTGGGTTTGGCCATTGTGGAGGATTATCTGATCGTTGTGTTTCATGACTGCTTTACTGACTTTGACTTTTTGTGTGCTGATTTTTCCCCACTTTGAAACTAAACCAGAGCAAAGTGTGTTTCACTTTGTGAAAGAAGAAGGACTGTGAATTGCCTCACAGCTGCAAGCAAAGTATCATAGAACTGATAAAGGACTTGTACAAATTACCAGTTTGTTTGGAGACTAGTGCTCTTTGCTATACCAAAAGAGGGCTTAGTTTAAGTGAATTTTCATTATAAAGAACATTGTTTTGAATTTTCAAACATGTGTGTGTCTGAAATTTGTACCTGTGAATTTTTGGGAGGATTCTCCCAGAGAGTCCGACAGAACATGCAATATTCTAAGCTTGGTCTTACTAAGTGCATTAACATTTAACAGGATCTTGATTCTGCCCCTTTATCTTGATTCGGCCTAGGACTGCATTAGCTTCTTTGGCAGAATAATTTTTATTTAACTTTAATTGCACGCATGCATTCATACATTTATGCATGTGTGTGCCCAAGCACACGCATGCGCTGTGTATATACATGCCAAAAATTTGTGCAATAGTGCATCAGTTATAGTGAATGAGCTCTGCAGTTTTAACAGTTGTTTGCAATTCAAGTTAATGACCCAGTGAATGACTAGCAAAGATGGACTTGATTTTAATGTAATGTTTGCAACAATTTAATCTCCACTCTTCATATTATGTTTGAATGCCTCAAGGCAATCTTGAGGCTATTATTTTAATAGGGTGTCATTGCTGAATGTCCATTAACTGTCAGAGTTTAAGTCATTTCCAGGTATCTTAATATTAAGACAGCACTAAATTGCATTGTTGTTAATTGATCCTACATTATAGCACGGTTCTGCTATGTCATGCAGAAGCTAATTGATTTTAGTGGGAAATTGAGTATGATAGAAATCAGCTTAAAACCATTAAATGTACTATAACATTAACTTCATAAATATTCCACCGAGGAAAATAGCAATAATTTATCTTATTGTTATTTGTCTAGGATAGATAGATAGATAGATAGATAGATAGATAGATAGATAGATAGATAGATAGATAGATAATAGATAGATAGATAGATAGATAGATACATATATAGATGATAGATGATGATGATAGATATATAGATACATAGAGATAGATAGATAGATAGATAGATAGATAGATAGATAGATAGATAGATAGATAATAGATAGACATAGATAGATGATGATGATAGATATATAGATTCATAGATAGATGATAGATGATGATGATATATATATATATATATATATATAGATAGACAGATAGATAGATGGATGGATGGATGGATGGATGGATGGATGGATGGATGGACGGACGGATGGACAGACAGACAGACAGACAGCATGATTGTTATGACCCATATATGAAATTTTACATGGCCTTCCAACTAATGGTTCTGTAATTCTGTCCCGATTCTGTAATTTTGTAAGAATTCTGTAATTATTGTTATTAAGATTGGTCACATAATGAGCCAGATGTTTAGACTAGATTTGAATTTTTTTTATTTCTATTTGAGTACTTTTCAAGGGCTTGGGATACATAGATGTTCTTGTTCGATAGAGATAAGGCATTGTCACAAGATGCTATTAGTATGACTGGTCACCTAGCCAACAAGATGTTGGCATTCTTTTCCACCTATTAAGACCATCTCAAGGATCTGAGATATGCAGGGTTTTTGTTGATGTTTAAAAGTGCCATTGCAAGATTTAAGCAAGTAAAACCAATTGCAAATGTTGCAATTCAAGTCACTTTTTGCCCATACAATCCTGGAGAACTAAAACAGTGGATCCATACAGATTATGGTTTAATTAAAAATTGGCAAATAATTGCTACTCCAGATTGTGAGCTATTCATACTCATTTCCCTGCCTATGCAACTCTTTCAGGTTGTTCTACTTAGTTATCCAAGCAGAAATTTTCAAATGTTGCCTTACACATTTACTGGAAATTGCTAGGATCGGAAGGAGAAGCATCTAGCTTTGTAGAAGTTTGTTTAACTGATGAAGCTCATATTTGTTCTCTTTGAAATGCAGAGATAGTTTGTCAATTGAGGAAGTCCAAAACACAAATTGATAAAGGATAATCTTTGTAGCTCAGGTTTGAACATTGGCTCCTTAGTGCTCTCTGAGGTTGCTTGTTTTCCTGAAGACATTTCATTACCCAAACTAGGCAATAGCATCAGTCTAGAAGTAGAAGTGTACCTACAGGCAATTCTCCCACCATCATCATTTGCACGCTATCTGAAGTGTTTGATGACCATATGTGATACCAAGAAAGTACTGATGATAATTTGGATAATGAAATGCCTGCAATAAAACAAACAAGCACACAGAGGACCAAGGTAACCACATTCCTCCTCCTCTTCTTCCTCCTCCTCCTCCTATTCTCCTTCCTCTTCTTTTTCCCTTGTTACTCCTCCCTCCTTCCTTCTCGCACTCAGAAAGCACCAAGGGACCCTTCAAAATACAACCCGGTCTTTGTGAGATACAGTCAAATTATATTACAAAAACTGTGATCGCCAATCATCTTATGAAACTGGATATCAGATATACAGTGTTCCCTCAATTTTCGCGGGTTCGAACTTCGCGAAACGTCTATACCACGGTTTTTCAAAAATATTAATTAAAAAATACTTTGCGGTTTTCCCCCCATACCATGGTTTTTCCTGCCCGATGACTTCATATGTCTTTTTTTTAAAAAAAAAATATTATTGGTTTATTTACTAAATTAACAACAAACAAAAAATCCATAAAAGAAGACGTGCCCATCACCAGTAAAACCCTACCACCATTTAGGGGGTTATATTATTTACAATAAGTTTCAATTTCTTCCTTAGCTCCGGTTTACATTTCTTTACATACAAAAAGTGATTGGAATTTATTTTTCACATTGTCGTCATAAATTCTACTTAAGATATAATTTTTCGCCTTATTCCATCATGCCATCAGCTTCTCCAATTTATTTTCATTAAAGTTATTTAATCTTATTTCCATAATTTAGAAATGAATGTGGTCCACCATGTACCAGTACCAAATCTGGATTGTCCATTTATTGCTATCTTTCCACCCTAATACAACTACTGCTTGACCAATGACGTCATATGTCATCGCCAAACTTTCGTCCGCCTTTAATAAATATATTTTTAATAAACTTTAATAAATAAACATGGTGAGTAATAATCTAAATGGTTGCTAAGGGAATGGAAAATTGTAATTTAGGGGTTTAAAGTGTTAAGGGAAGGCTTGTGACACTGTTCATAGCCCAAAATAGTGTATTTATTTCCGCATCTCTACTTCGCGGAAATTCGACTTTCACGGGCGGTCTTGGAATGCATCCCCCGCGAAAATCGAGGGAACACTGTACTGACTACCCTAATCTCTCTTTTTTGTATATCCTTACTACTGGAAAACATCAAGCTGACCATTCAGAATAAGGAATGAGAGAGGGGGAAGTTTGCAAGCCCCTATCTTGATATTCATGAAAAACACCTGATTGGAAAACATCGGAGGTTTTTGTTGTTATTCAAATAACCTTTAGACGGGAAATCAATTCATGTTGTACATTTGTTGTATGTGCTCCAAATTATACAGTCCTCCACCAACATCAGTGGCAGGAGAGAAGTTAAAAAAAGATACGTTGGAAGTTGCAACAGCTTGCAGAAAATGATGTCTCTACCCTTGATTATTTATTTTCAGCTGTGTTGAGATGGGCAGCTATATAAATTGGATCAATCAATCAATAAATTGTGCGTCCTGCTTTTCTGCTTCTATAATTTACTAAATGTCCTGCTTGTACTGCATAGGTGATTAATGAAATGGGGTGCCTTTTGAGTCAAAATTATGCTGTCGCGTCCAAGTTGGCAGGTAGCAATGTGTGAAAAACAGGATATCTGCATTAAGACTGAACAGCCCTCTCTCAACTACACCTATCTCCTGTTTTACAACAAAGTACTTTCAGCAGTTCCAAGAAGGTTTCACACCCATTTGCACTATCGAGGTGACACTGAGGGCACAGGTAAACCTCCAACTGGCCTCAACAACTCACAGAAAGTGTGCTACCTGTTCTGCTTCGGGCTTAAATCGGATCAGAACCAAGAACCACCCACCGGATTAATGTTTAAATCAGAAACAAAAGTGTATTTAAAAGTGATTTTTATGAAGCAAAGTCATTCTTGTAATTCTTGCTGGCAAAGTTCCCGGTCAAATTGAGCCGATAGATGACGGAGCTGACTGTGGGCCGAGAGCCCAGTCCAATTAAGAAATTCCAAAGTGATTAAAGGCCTTTTGGACATGCCCTTATAAAACTTCAGAGTTCTCTCAAACATCTACATCTCTGTGCAACAAAGTTAAAGGGAAAGCAACAGTTTTCCAGCAAAGTACTTCTGGAACTCCAAATTTAGCACTGCCAGTATGATGAAAATGTTGAAAGCCCACACCTTTTCCCCAGAAACCTTCACTTAAATACTGTCTGGGTGTGGTCACCTATTCCCCAGAGCAGTTATGGTGAATCTTTTTTCCTCAAGTGTCCAAAGAGCGTGTGTGCATACTATCATGCATGTATGAGTGCCCACACCCATAATCCAATGCCTGAGGAGGGTGAAAACAGTTTCCCACCCCCCTCCCCCCGGGGCCCTCTTGAGGCCATAAATGGCCAGTTTCTCAACGTAACTGATGGGCCCAGTAGGCTTGTGTTTTTCCCTCCCCAGGCTCCAAAGGTTTCCCTGGAGCCAAGAGAGGGCAAAAACACCCTCCCCCATCTCCCTGGAAGGTCACTGAAATGCTCTCCCAGAGCCTCTGTGTGAGCCAAAAATCAGCTGGCCAGCACATAATAATAATAATAATAATAATAATAATAATAATAATAATAATAATAATAATTTATTAGATTTGTATGCCGCCCCTCTCCGAAGACTCGGGGTGGCTCACAACAATAACAAAAACAATATAATAGTAATACAAATCTAATATTTAAAAAAGTATCTATAAAACCCCAACAATTAAAACCACGCAACACATGCATACCAAACATAAAATATAAAAGCCTGGGGGAGGTGTCAGTTCCCCCATGCCTGGCGATAAAGGTGGGTCTTGAGTAATTTGTGAAAGACAAGGAGGGTGAGGGCCGTTCAAATCTCCAGGGAGAGTTGATTCCAGAGGGCTGGGGCTGCCACAGAGAAGGCTTTTCCCCTGGGGCCCGCCAAACGACATTGTTTTGTTGATGGGACCCGGAGAAGGCCAACTCTGTGGGACCTAATCGGCTGCTGGGTTTTGTGCGGTAGAAGGCGGTTCCAGAGGTATTCTGGTCCACTGCCATGCACGTTGGAGTTGAGCTATGGCAACAGCTCACATGCCAGCAGATATGGCTCTGTGTGCCACCTGTGGCACCCATGCCATAGGTTCCCCATCTCTGCCCTAAAGAGATACACTCCAGACTTTGTTTTGTAGACTTGCTTTCTAGAACTCTTTATGTACAAATATTCCTGTATTTGGAACTTTCTGACTCGGACATCTAAGAGGGGTTCCTGGCACCAACCTCCCCAGCATTGGGGTATCTACACCCTCTGGTAACCCAGACTCCTCAAGTTCCAGCTCTCCCTCACTTTCACTCTCTGATTCAGCTGGCAAGAACACTGGCCTCAGGTATGAAGATGGACCTGCTTCATCCTCCTCAGAATCTGTCAGTACCTGAGCTGGTATGGGACCATTCACAACACTAGCGGCCAGGTGATTGCAAGGAATATAAATCCTTCCATCCTCCACCTTTTAGTCAGAACTGAAGAAGCTTCTTAGAGGAGAAGAAAAATATCTTCAAGGAAAACCAAAGTCTAGTTGCCTTTTGAAGGAAAAAAAAAAAACATCCTTGGGATATCCGTGACCTGGGTGACTGAGAATCCCCATAGACAATTAGGCATCACATTACTTTAATTACATGCATGGCATCCAGAGTGAAAGATGAGTTTGGATAGCATTATAAATTGAAGTTACAAAGAAATTTATATAAACTGACATGGATCCATAAGGAGCCAGTAGTGTATAAGTATTTCTTATATAAGTTTAAACATATATATTTATGTAGACACAGAGAGAAATGGAGTAATCATGTTTCTCTTAGAAAAAAATGTTCTGCAAAGTTTGAACAACTCTTTTTAAAAATGTATATATTTCATTTAAAATATTCAGTTTGGAGCTTTGATTCAAAAATCAATAGATCCATTCTCCAAATCAAATTAAGCATGTAAATAGAATAGAATAGAATAGAATAGAATGGAATGGAATGGAATGGAATGGAATGGCATGGCATGGCATGGAATGGAATGGAATTCTTTATTGGCCAAATGTGATTGGACACACAAGGAATTTGTCACTGGTGCATATGCTCTCAGGGTACATAAAATAAAAGATACATTTAAATTAATTTTAATCACCCAATCAAATTGGATGCTCCAAACAAATTTAGACAATTCCGATGATTATCACACAACACAGTTCCAACACTTTCCCATGTCAATTCAATAACATGAACCAAACTGATGTAACTGAATAATTTAGTTCAAATATTCAGATTGGTTTTTTTTTTTGTCTAAAACATATTGGGTGGCCAATCCAAACCATATCAATGACTCAGAACAGACATTGCACGATTTACTAAATTTCCATTATACACCACTTTTCATTTTGTGAAGAATCCAAGAACAGTTGAGAGTAAAATAATTAATATGCAATACCACAATAGTATCCCTAGGCATAGAACAGGAATAATAGTTGTCTAGTCCAACGTCCTGCTCAAACAGGAGACAATTTTAGAGAAACATCTTTCAACTGTGGTGAGGGGGGCGTTCGCCCAGGTTCGCCTTGTGCACCAGTTGCAACCCTACTTGGACCGGGAGTCACTGCTCACAGTCACTCATGCCCTCATCACCTCGAGGCTCGACTACTGTAACGCTCTCTACATAGGGCTACCTTTGAAAAATGTTCGGAAACTTCAGATCATGCAGAATGCAGCTGCGAGAGCAATCATGGGCTTTCGCAAATATGCCCATGTTACACCAACACTCCACAGTCTGCATTGGTTGCCAATCAGTTTCTGATCACAATTCAAAGTGTTGGTTATGACCTATAAAGCCCTTCATGGCACCAGACCAGATTATCTCAGGGACCGCCTTCTGCTGCACGAATCCCAGCGACCAGTTAGGTCCCACAGAGTGAATCTTCTCTGGGTCCCGTCAACTAAACAATGTCACTTGGTGGGACCCAGGGGAAGAGCCTTCTCTGTGGTGGCCCCGGCCCTCTGGAACCAACTCCCCCCGGAGATTAGAGTTGCCCACACCCTCCTTGCCTTTCGTAAGCTACTTAAAACCCACCTCTGCCATCAGGCATGGGGGAATTGAGATCCTCTTTCCCCCTAGGCCTTTACAATTCTATGCATGGTATGTATGTATGTATGTCTGGTTTTTATATTAATGGGTTTTTAATCGTTTTTAGTATTAGACTACTATTGTACACTGTTTTATTGTTGCTGTTAGCCGCTCCGAGTCTCCGGAGAGGGGCGGCATACAAATCCAATAGATAGATAGATAGATAGATAGATAGATAGATAGATAGATAGATAGATAGATAGATAGATAAATAAATAAATTCTGGCAAATGGTTGTACAAGTCTCCTTGTGAAAGCTTCCAGAGATGGAACACCCGCAATTTCTGAAGTCAACTTCCGTTCCATTGGTTGATTTGCTCCCATCATTAGGACATTTCTTAGTTCTAGATTGCAACTCTCCTAGGTTATCTTCCAACCATTGTTTCCTGTCTTGCCTTATAGTGCTTTGGAAAGCAGTCCCCCACCCTCATCTTTGTCGGAACTCTTTTAAATATTGGAACACTGCTATCATGTGTCCCCCCCCCAAAAAAAACCCACATAATTTTCATTAGAATAGACATATGCAATTCCCATAACTGTTCTTTGTATGTTTTAACCTCCAGCCAGTGGTGGGATTCAAATAATCCAACCACATATTCTTTTCAATAATGACCAAGTGGGTAGGTGTGGCTGGGTGGTCATGTGACTGGGTGGGAGTGGCCAACTCAATGTCACTCTCATTGAGGGGTGCTTCTCCTCATCCAGTCAGATGAAAGACCAGCTGCATCTCTGCTGGCTCTATGCCCGGGGGAGGATGAGAGCGAAGAGGAAAGTGACGAGGAAGAACGCCCTGGGAGCCCTGGGGAGGAGCTCTCTCAAGCCAGTAGCTTGGAGTCTCTGGAGTCATTAGGTGACGAAGCACAAGCTGTCATTAGTATGCGACAGAGATGTATAGATCAAAGGAGGGATCAATTGAAGAAATAGTATTACCGGTGAATGAGGAACACCGGGGGGGGGGGTGTCCTCATTAGCCGGGAAGGGTTTATAAGGCAGGCAAAGTCTTTCGACAGTGTGGAGTGTTATCAGAGTGGAGTTGCTGTAATCTGCATTGTCTCTCAGCGTTTCTGTTCCTGGCTCATGGCCCAGCAGTCTTGAAGACCCGTGGGAGGTGTATGTCTGTTATCTACAGCCTCGTCTTGGCATCAAGGATCCTGTGTTTCGGTATGAACAATTGCCTTCATGCATCCATTTGGAGTTCCAGTGTTTTCCTGATTTGTAAGGACATTTTCTGTTGGCTTCTTTTCTCTTTACCATTATAAAACTGTGTTTGGATTCTACCGGTGTGTCTGGCTTATCTTTTTGGGTTGGTCATAGCTTCCGGAGTGACCCAGACAGAACATGGGGCAGGAAAAAAATGTTTTCTTTCCTGCCTTCCTTACAGGATTAGCCCTGTAAAGTGGGAAAAAACAAAAGGAGATTTCATCCAACTGTGGGTTGTTATCAATCATTGCCAAAGATGTAGAATGCCTGTCTTAATTAATATTGATTAAACATCCTGATTAATGTAAAGATTATTTACTCAGCCCTCTGACTTGTTTAAGGTATAGGTTATTTACTCAGCTCTCTGTTTTGTTTATCTAAGTAAAAGTTAATTAAACACCTTCTGTTTAGTTAACAAACACACCTTGATGTGATCTGTTTGTATACTATATGTTATATATTAACCATTTATCACATTGTTGCTAAGTTAGCTAAGTTCATCTTTTGTACTTGTATGCACAAGAAATTTACTATAAAAGATAAACACTGGTCCGGCGAGCAGGGAGGTCTCTGAACGTAGAAGCTTCATATCCACAGAAATATTTTCTTAGTTCAGAAATGCTTTGCTTGCAAACCATGTCTCCATGTCTATGATTCCTACATCCAACAACCAGTTCTCTGAACTGCTTAGAAAGTTAACAACTGGTTCTAGCAATTAAGTATGCACTTTTTGAATCCCACCATTATCTCCAGTCCCTAATAATTTTTGTTGCTCTTCTCAACACTGTTGCCAGAGTCTCAACATACTTTTTATATTGTGGTGCCCAGAATTGGATGCAGTATTGCTAGTGTGTTTTTACTAAGGCTTTGTAAAACAGTACTAGAAAACATGATCTTGATGTTACGACTCTATATCTTATCATTCCTATCACCCATTTCCTCCCATGTTGACTGTATGACTGTAACTTGTTGCTTATATCCTAAGATTTTTATTAATATTGCTTCTTCGTTGCTTATTTGACCCCTATGACAATCATTAAGTGTCGTACCACATGATTCTTGACAAATGTATATTTTATTTTATGTACGCTGAGAGCATATGCACCAAGACAAATTCCTTGTGTGTCCAATCACACTTGGCCAATAAAATTCTATTCTATTCTATTCTATTCTATTAATTCAAAACATTCTGAGTGCATAGTAACAATAACCACAGCTGTCCTTACGTGACCAAGGGAATACATTTTTAATCATCAGAAGAATTCCCCATCATAAAATGCATTAAATCTCACTACGCAACCTATGCCATGTAATAGCTAAAGTGTTAGCATCTCATGAGCCATTAAGAGTATAAGCAGGTTGGTTAGACCTATGCATAATTTGAGTAAGCCTGTTTCAGAGTTGTTTAGGATCCTATAACCCCCCATCGACATAATTAGATGTTAACTGGCAGCCAGTTCAAATCTTACATCAATACTGCATTGAAACACAGCCAGACAAATGAAGCAACTGAAGACATTCAACATTGGAAAACAAATTTTGGTAATTTGTCAGGGAAACTTTGCACATCCATAGCCAAGACTAATTTAGCAAGATAGAACTCAATCTGTAAAGTGTCACTGTTACTTCTTAAACTATAGGTGCACCTAATTTGTATCAGTCCCATAAATGATCATCTCAGATAAAATGTGCACACTTCATCTAATTTGTTTCTTTGGCCTCGCTTTTGAACTAACTGTGTAAAAATATGCACAAGGTAGTAAGCGTTTTATTTACCATCTGAGCACGTCAAAATTAGCATCATCATTAGTTCCACCATAACTATTTTTCCCTTAGAAGAAAAGTCAATGAATCATTGTAAACGAAGTT
This sequence comes from Erythrolamprus reginae, assembly GCF_031021105.1. Lineage (NCBI taxonomy): Eukaryota > Metazoa > Chordata > Lepidosauria > Squamata > Dipsadidae > Erythrolamprus > Erythrolamprus reginae. Next base: position 16,936,715 of record NC_091956.1, on the reverse strand, counting down.
TTGTTTAACTCATAAATTTTCTAGGCTGATTTATTAACTACAAACACTTAAGTCTGTAAGGATGATATATGAGTTCCATTGTGCTTGTCCATATACGAGAGTTTTAGAAATATTTAATAACTCTTTGTTTCTCTCTCTGTGTGTGTATTTGTATCAGAGAGAAGGGGGAAAGGGAGGGAGAGAAATCTTATTACTATTACTGAAAATAAAGACATATAGACCCTCAATTACAGGCAATATTGCTAATTTGCCAGCAGGATTGCTATCTATCTCAAAGGAACCAAAACCATTAATCTTCCCAATAAGCAACTTTACAAAATCAGAAGCAATTCCCAAGCATAAAATGGCTGACTCAGTCTTAAGTAGTCCATTGGTCAGGTTCACCCAAAAAAAATTGGCAACTGATGGTCTTCAACTTACGACTGCAATTGAGCCCAACATTTTTCTGTTGTTAAGCGAAACGTTAAGTGTGTTTTTTGCCCCATTGTACAACTTTTCCTGCTGCGGTTACTAAGTGAATCACTGAAGTTGTTAAGTTAGCAAAACAGTCATGAAGGGAATCTGGATTCACCATTGAAGTCTAAGTCTAAGTCTAAATCTAAGTCTAAGTCTAAGTCTAAGTCTAAGTCTAAGTTTAGTCTAAGTCTAAGTCTAAGTCTAAGTCTAAATCTAAATCTAAGTCTAAATCTAAGACTAAGTCTAAGTCTAAGTCTAAATCTAAATCTAAATCTAAATCTAAGACTAAGTCTAAGTCTAAGTCCAAGTCTAAGTCTAAATCTAAGTCTAAATCTAAGACTAAGTCTAAGTCTGTCTAAATCTAAGTCTAAGTCTAAGTCTAAATCTAAATTTAAGTCTAAGTCTAAATCTAAGTCTAATTCTAAATCTAAATTTAAGTCTAAGTCTAAATCTAAGACTAAGTCTACGTCTAAGTTTAGTCTAAATCTAAATCTAAATCTAAATCTAAATCTAAATCTAAATCTAAATCTAAATCTAAATCTAAATCTAAATCTAAATCTAAATCTAAATCTAAATCTAAATCTAAATCTAAATCTAAATCTAAATCTAAATCTAAATCTAAATCTAAATCTAAATCTAAATCTAAATCTAAATCTAAATCCAAATCCAAATCCAAATCCAAATCCAAATCCAAATCCAAATCTAAATCTAAATCTTGGGAGAAGCATTCATTAAGTGTCATCACTACAAAACAGATCATTTGATCCAGGGGTGAGATTGAAAAAAAAAAAAGTTCTCTGCCTGGTTGTTGGGTGGCTATAGGAACACAGCCTACTCAGCCTCCTGTACCACAGTGCAGGAGGAGGGGCGTTTTCACCATCCCTGGGCTCCTGAGGCTTTTCTTGAGCCTCTGGGAGGGCAAAAACAGCCTCCCCAGGCTCTGGAAGCCCTCAGGAGGCCAAAAATGGGCCCATTTCCAGACTTCTGGTCCTTCTGTAAGGCCATCCCCCCCCCTCGAACCAGACTGGACCATTTGATGAACTTGTGGGTGTGGGAACATGGGAATTAACTTTAAATCTGGGTGGAGAAACCCACAGGACTTAAGATTTGGGTTTCACACAAATGTGCCAACATGGTTGCGCAAATAAATTGGAACTTTGAGGAACGATATGCCTCAGAGTCTGATTTAGTTTCACGTGATATTTGAAAACCCTGACACAAACATAGGAATTTATACTGCATATACTGTATTTTTTGGAGTATAAGACACAGCTTTTTCTTCCCGAAAAGAGGTGGAAAATTTGTGTGTGTCTTATATTCCGAATGTAGCTTTTTCAAAGCTCCCACCCCCACCCCATCCCTAACTAGGTGTTTATGATCTTCCTAGCTTCCTACTCCCTCTAAAGAAGGTTTTTTCCCAGCTCTAAGTCTTTTCATTCCTACTCCTTCTGTCTGGAACCCATACCACATCTCCGACATCAACACCCTTGAAAATGTCCAAAGATATTTCACCAGAAGAGCCCTTCACTCCTCCACTCGAAACAGAATATCCTACGAAAATAGACTATCAATCCTGGGCCTAGAAAGCCTAGAACTACGGCGCCTAAAACATGATTTGAGTATTGTCCACAATATCATATGCTGCAACATCCTACTGGTCAATGACTACTTCAGCTTCAACCGCAACAACACAAGAGCACGCAACAGATTCACGCTTAATACGAACCGCTCCAAACTTGACGGTAAAAAATATGATTTCAACAATCGAGTTATCGAAGCGTGGAACTCATTACCGGACTCAGTAGTGTCAACCCCTAACCCCCAACATTTCTCCCTTAGACTCTCCACGATTGACCTCTCCAGGTTCCTAAGAGGCCAGTAAGGGGCGAGTAGAAGTGCACTAAAGTGCCTTCCGTCCCCTGTCCTATTGCTCTCCTATATCTCCTATACCTTTCTTCTATTCCTATATCTCTTCTTCTATTCTTTCAGCGTACATAAGTGCACTGGTGTGCCTTTCGTCCCCTGTCCAATTGTCTTTCCTTTCTCTCACTTATCATATATATTCTCTTTCTTTCATATATCCTCTCCTCTAAGTTCACTTTTACCCTTATATATATTACTATATGTCTATTTTTCTTCCTATGTATTTGTGTATTGGACAAATGAATGAATGAATGAATGAATGAATGAATAAATGAATGAATAAATGAATAAATGAATAAATGAATAAATGAATAAATGAATAAATGAATAAATGAATAAATGAATAAATGAATAAATGAATAAATGAATAAATGAATAAATGAATAAATGAATAAATAAACAAACAGACAGACAGACAGACAGACAGACAGACAAACAAACAAACAAACAAACAAACAAACAAACAAACAAACAAACAAATAAATAAATAAATAAATAAATAGGCTTTTTCAGCCATAACGTGGTGCTAACAATCTTCCTGGCTTGCAGCATTTATTTTTTATTCCCACTCCCTCTAAAGCAGTTTTTACATTTTTTGCCCCCCCCCCCCCAAGCCTGTGCATGGGCCCTGTCCTTACCTGGCATCCAAAACAGGCTGCTTGGAGACTCCTGGGAGAGGAGGGGTCAGCCAGTCCTTGCAGCTACCAGTTCGGTGAACCAGTTGTAAAATTAACATCCAGTTCCTATGAGACTAGACTTTCAATCCTGGGCCTAGAAAGTTTAGAACTAAGACGCCTTAAACAAGATCTAAGTATTGCCCACAAGATCATATGCTGCAACATCCTGCCTGTCGGCGACTACTTCAGCTTCAACCACAACAACACAAGAGCACACAACAGATTTAAACTTAATATTAACCGCTCCAAACTTGACTGTAAAAAATATGACTTCAGTAACCGAGTTGTCGAAGTGTGGAACTCATTACCGGACTCCATAGTGTCATCCCCAAACCCCCAACACTTTACCCTTAGATTATCTACGGTTGACCTATCCAGAGTCCTAAGAGGTCAGTAAGGGGCGAGTACAAGTGCACTAGAGTGCCTTCCTTCCCCTGTCCTATTGCTCTCCTATATCTCCTATACTTTTCTTCTATTCCTATATCTCTTCTTCTATTCTTTCATTGATATGTTCTATTCCTATATCTTCTTTTCTATTATTTCTTAGATATATTTTACTATGAGTAGCTCCTCTATAACCTTCATCATGTATTTTACTATGTGTATATTGATATATACCCACTAAAACCCTCATTGCGTATTGGACAAAATAAATAAATAAATAAATAAATAAATAAATAAATAAATAAATAAATAAATAAATAAATAAATAAATAAATAAATAAATAAATAAATAAATAAATAAATAAATAAATAAATAAATAAATAAATAAATAAATAAATAAATAAATAAATAAATAAATAAATAAATAAAATAAAACCAGTCCAAACCATCTGAATCCCACTCTTGATTTGATCTTAACGCTGCCTATACTTTATTTTGAAAGACCATGACAGTCTACTGAGAGAAACATATACCCATTTTCTTGATCCATAATTCAAATGTTTGATGAAAAAGTAGCCTTTCTGCATTAGTGATTCTTTTTTTAAAATAAAATACTCAAGCATTGTCTGGTTTGCCAGGAAGAGTGGTGCAGAGGCCTAGAGGCGAAACTCCCTCCTCACAATCAGGAGGTAAAGGCAGATATTTCTCTCCCTGGGGACATTGAGAATATATCTGCTGAATGCAACTCCACATTGACAACAGGAAGGGAATCCGGCCAGTAAGCACTCAGCTCCATTTACTTGCCCAGATTTCTCCGTGCAAGGGATTGTGGGGTCATAAAGAGATGCTGATTGTCTAGTCTGCTATGAAAATTTCTATAAAAGCTCTGTGACTAACATTGGTCTGCTTGTTTCTGGATTTAATTGGGACCGTTCTGGGTTTTTGGTGAAGGGAGTTGTGGGGGAATATGAATAAACTCAATAAACCACAGATGTGTGTGTGTGAGAGAGAGGGGGGAGTGAGGGAGAGAGAGAGAAAGAAAGAAAGAGTGAGGGAATGAGAGAGAGAGAGAGAAAGAAAGAAAGAAAGAAAGAAAGAGGGAGGGAATGAGAGAGAGAAAGAAAGAAAGAGGGAGGGAATGAGAGAGAGAGAGAGAAAGAAAGAAAGAAAGAAAGAGGGAGGGAGGGAGAGAGGGAGGGAGGGAGGGAGAGAGAGCACTCATTACTATTACATTACTATGCAAGTCATACATCAAGGTGAAAGGACCACTGGGCTACAGTTCCAAAGTTTTGCAAGATGAAAGACCACAAACTCAAGCCTCCCCCAAAATGAGAAAGGTTTTGTCTGTTGCCAGAATCTATGAACAATCTCCAAATCCACATGGATCTCTTTGAAGGAGTCATTTAACAATCCGTGAAAAAGAAGAAGGGATAAAGGAAAGAAGAGAGAAATAGATTCAATACCAGATGGTAATTCGGTCCAAAGAGACTGAGCCAATAACAAAATTCATCCTAGCAATTGCTCTTCTTGCCCAAAACATTCCAGGTAGTTTCAAAAGTGAAATATTTTTTCTAAGTAGCATCAGGTCATCCTCTACTTTACACAAACAAACAAAACCAGACTCCTGTTTCTACACCACCTTTCTTTTATGCATGCAAAAAGATTCATTTGTTGATAGGGAATGCTTTCTAGTGACGTTGATGAACTTCAGCTAGAGCTTTTAAAATACACATTATGTATGACAACTTTCCCACCAACCTTCAAAATCTCTCCATTAAATAATTAAAGAAAATGTCAAAGCCCACGTGTATGAGTTAAAAAGAAGCATAAACCTATTATTAACCAAATTATCACCCACTAACAAATTTTTAGAAAATGACAATCATAGTCACATGTTTTTAATCTTTTTGGTTTATTAGACATATATATGAATAATTAAGGAAACTGTTAGGCCGAAGTCATTGTTTGATTTGGAGACTTTGGGCTGCCGCATATTGTAATGTAAAATGCATTAGTGTTGTGGGAATTTGGAAGGGGCTGTTGCATGAGGGTTGTAGAGTTGTACCATAAACAAATTCCTTCCAGATTCTCAAGGTCATCCTTTGTTTGGCACCTGCCCGGAAGTTGATGGGAGGATCGGACACGTTGGCAGAACCAGACTGGACCATGTGATGAACTTGTGGTTGTGGGAACAAGGGAATGAACTTTAAATCTGGGTGGAGAAACCCACAGGACTTAAGATTTGGGTTTCTCACAAATGTGCCAACATGGTTGCGCAAATAAATTGGAACTTTGAGGGACGATATGCCCCAGAGTCTGATTTAGTTTCACATGCTATTTGGAAACCCTGACACAAACATAGGAATTTATACTGCATATACTGTATTTTTTGGAGTATAAGACACAGCTTTTTCTTCCCGAAAAGAGGTGGAAAATTTGTGTGTGTCTTATATTCCGAATGTAGCTTTTTCAAAGCTCCCACCCCCACCCCATCCCTAACTAGGTGTTTATGATCTTCCTAGCTTCCTACTCCCTCCAAAGAAGGTTTTTTCCCAGCTCCAAGTCTTTTCAGGCTTGTTTTCATTCCTACTCCTTCTGAAAATGGCTTTTTCAGCCATAACGTGGTCCGTGACAAACTACTCCTAAAACTTAAATCCTATGGCATCTCAGGATTCCTCCACAGCTGGATTACAGCATTCCTGTCAAACAGACAACAAGTTGTCAAAATTGGAAGCACCATTTCCACCCCCGTCCCTGTTAAAAGTGGTGTTCCCCAAGGCAGCGTACTAGGACCTATTCTTTTTATTCTCTACATCAACGACCTCTGCGATCATATCATAAGCAACTGTGTTCTTTTTGCCGACGATGTAAAACTTTTCAATACCACAGACAACACAACTATTCTCCAAAAAGACCTTGACTTCATCTCAGATTGGTCTAACACTTGGCAACTTCAAATATCATCTACCAAATGCTCTGTTCTCCACATTGGCAAAAAGAATCCGAACCTCGTATACAAACTAAATAAACAAAATCTGACAAACAACCCCCAAGCAGTAAAAGATCTTGGAATACTAATATCAAATGACCTAAGTGCCAAAGACCACTGCAACAATATCGCCAAAAGGCTTCTAAAATTGTCAACCTGATCCTATGTAGCTTCTGCTCCAGCAATCTCACACTACTCACCAGAGCTTACAAAACTTTCGCCAGACCCATCCTCGAATACAGCTCACCTGTCTGGAACCCAAACCGAATTTCGGACATCAACACCCTAGAAAAGGTCCAACGATATTTCACCAGAAGAGCCCTTCACTCCACCACTCGAAACAGAATACACTACGAAACTAGACTTACAATCTTGGATCTAGAAAGCTTAGAATTACAACGCCTTAAACATGATCTAAGTATTGCCCACAAGATCATATGCTGCAACATCCTGCCTGTCAACAACTACTTCAGCTTCAACCGCAATAACTCAAGAGCATGCAACAGGTTCAAACTTAATATCAACCGCTCCAAACTTGACTGTAAAAAATATGACTTTAGCAATCGAGTTGTTGAAGCATGGAACTCATTACCAGACTCCGTGGTGTCAACCCCCAACCCCCAACATTTTTACCTTAGACTTTCCACGGTTGACTTCTCTAGATTCCTTAGAGGTCAGTAAGGGGCAAGCATAAGTGCAATAGTGTGCCTTCCGTCCCCTGTCCAATTGTCTCTCCTATATTTTATATATCTTTTCTCCCATCCATATATCCTTCCTCTACTCTTCATTGATCTATTCTATTCTCATATCTCTTCTTCTATCCCTTCCCTCATATTTACTACTACACGTTTTTATTCTCCTTAACTTTCAATTTGTATTGGACAAAACAAACAAACAAACAAACAAACAAACAAACAAATAAATAAATAAATATGATGCTAACAATCTTTCTGGCTTGCAGCATTTATTTTTATTACCATTCCCTCTAAAGCAGTTTTCCCTGCCCTAAGTTTTTGCAGGCTTGTCTTCACTCCTACTCCTTTGAAAAAGGGTTTTTTCCAGCCCTAACTAGAGGATAAAATAATGTGCTGAAGCTGAACAGACTAAGGACACTAGCCAGATGAATACCTGTAGGTAGATTTTCCCCTCCTACTTTCCTCTCCCAAATGTAAGGTGCGTCTTATACTCCAGTGAAAAATACAGTACCTTTGCATGTATGTTAAGTTGTCTTTTCCTTCCATTTCAGAGTATTTGGAGAAGGTAGAAATGTGGTGGGTTGGGGAGAAGCTTGTCTTCCTAGCTTTCATGTTCGGCACCATAATGGCTATTTTGTTCCACTGATTAATCACATCCTTTTGGGATTCGGAACAAATGAGCCCGGAGCACTGTGGTAGAAAGCTAATACATCTAGGAGGGATCCAGGTTAAAAACTCTCTTGGATGGGTTTATTTTCTATCCCACCAATTACACTTTGGGCTTGCCACTTGAGGATTGATTGATTAATTAATTAATCGGATTTAAAGGTTGTAGCCAGTCCTTCCAAAAAAAAAAAAAATGCAAGCAAGCCACAGAAATTAAATTTCCCAAATCTTGGATATTCAGCCTACTGAGCTCTCCCTGCTCACATTGGAATTCAAGCAGTGCCATTAACAGTCTCTCATTGCTTTTGATCACATTACGAAAGCCAAGCTTTGGTTTCTGCCTCAAGCTTAGTTTCTTTTCAGGATGTGATGCCCTGAAGCATGTAGAAAAGGGGTGGGATTTTCTTTATTCCCATTTTGGGAATATTGGTGCATTCAAGATAATTACAACATCCAGGGTTTTTTTTTTCCAATCAGAAATCACTGCCAGAGCCCTGTGCTTGGGAAGTAGTGCATAAGAATGCTTTCTGCCATTTGTCCTATATTTGCAGCAGAGGCGGAATAACGACGCAGACACAGAGCTGGATTTAAAACTAGGTCATTTTTATTAATTAAATTATAATTCATTTAATTCAGCCTGACATGGACCCACAGAGGTCAACTGAATTACTTCCGGGGCGGAAATGACGACATAAAAGCTTCTGGGGCAACATAGCGTAGCTCTATGCTGATCCAGGTGAAGGGACCACGCCCTCACCTGTATCCCAGCCATGCCATGCATGTGGGAGGTCTCGCTGTCCAATCCCTGAAAGTGGATTGAAATGGGTGGGACCCAATTGCTCATATCGATTTAAAGGCACCATGAGCCCTTGGAGAGAGTCTGCCAATCATCCCAAAGATGCCCAACGGAGAACATGCAGTTGCTAAACACCTCTCAATTTCCGCCCCTAACCTGCCAACCCAATGACCAGAGGTAAGCCACCCTCCTTGCCTTTCGTAAGCTACATAAAACTCACCTCTGCCCCCAGGCATGGGGGAATTGAGATACCCTTTCCCCCTAGGCCTTTACAATTTTATGCATGGTATGTCTGTATGTATGTTTAGTTTTTTATTATAATGGGTTTTAATTGTTTTTAGTATTGGATTATTGTTATAAGCTGACTTATTATTGCTGTTAGCCGCCCCGAGTCTCCGGAGAGGAGCGGCATACAAATCCAATAAATAAATAAATAATAAATAAATAAATAAATAAATAAATAATATTAGAACTAATCGGAGAGCGAAGCACCCCCTAACCATACATCCTGCACCACAGTGTGGAATAGGCGAAAAAACGGTCGCAGAAAATACCGAGACCGCCAAAAATTCCTATTCGGCCCCCTAAGGGCAACCCCAGTAGCACACTGAAAGATAGGGAGGGCGGGCGGGTGTTCGCCTGCTCATTGTCAGGGGCGAAAAGGAGGCCCCGAGCCTGCACAGCCCTTTTTATAGGGCTGGCAGGCTCCGCCCCTGACGACGTCATCGGCCATGGCCGATGACCGTGCAGGGCTGGGATCTCGCGAAATCTCGTGAGATCCCGGCCATCCAAAATGGCGGCTGCCGGGGAGCCGCATCTTCCTGGCCCTGCAGCAAATCCGGGCCAGAGGGTAAGTCGCTAGCATATTTAACAGAATAACAGATTAGGAAGTGTGAGAAGCTACCCCCCTCCTAGAAGAATGAAATATTTTGAGACATTTTTTTTTTTTTTTTTAAAAAGCAGGATAAAATGTTTCCCCTGAAAGAGAAATAAAAATCTTAAGGGAGACAGAAACTCAGAGCCTAGACTCCCTGCCCCCAAGCAGATACTAAACTGAGGCCAGCTTTTAGAAATGCAGATTTGATAATCCATTACTCCCTGCAGCAAAGTCTGAACAAAGGTAGGATTAGCCCCTAGGCACAATAGGGATTGCCCAACTGCCCAATTTCCCCTTCATTGCATCAGCCAAATATCAACAAAGCTTAGCTCAGATAATCTCTTAGGATTTGTACATGGCCCTATGGGAGTCTGACAACAGCCAAAAGAAGATATGTTCTTGCACAGGAACAGAAAGCTCAAGTGCAAAGCTCAAGAGAAGGTATAAAAGCCCCTCACTCTCAACTCCATGTGTTCACCTACCCAGAATAGAAACACAGAAACATAGAAGTCTGATGGCAGAAAAAGACCTCATGGTCCATCTAGTCTGCCCTTATACTATTTTCTGTATTTTATCTTACAATGGATATATGTTTATCCCAGGCATGTTTAAATTCAGTTACTGTGGATTTATCTACTCTTTCAGTAAAATAATATTTTCGCATGTTGCTTTTGATCGGCAACCAATGCAGACTGCGGCGTGTTGGTGTAACATGGGCATATCTTGGGAAGTCCATGATTGCTCTCGCCGCTGCATTCTGCATGATCTGAAGTTTCCAGACACTTTTCAAAGGAAGCCCCATGTAGACAGCATTACAGTAGTCGAATCTCGAGGTGATGAGGGCATGAGTGACTGTGAGCAGTGAGTCCCGGTCCAGATAGGGCTGCAACTGGTGCACCAGGCGAACCTGGGCAAACGTCTCCCTCGCCACAGCTGAAAGATGGTTCTCTAATGTGAGCTGTGGATCGAGGAGAACGCCCAAGTTGCAGACCTTCTCTGAGGGGGTCAATAATTACCCTCCTATGGTTATGGACGGACAGATGGAATTGTCCTTGGGAGGCAGAACCCACAGCCACTCCGCGCATGTGCAGGAAGCAAAAATCTTGCACAGAAGCAAACAAATTGCTGAAAGCTCACATATGTGTTCATCCCCTTATGAGATTTTGCTTTTACACATGCATACAAAGCAAGAATATGCTGGGATGTACGCACACACATGCAAAAGAACTGAAACTGTGCACACGGGGCATTGTTTGCTACCAATGCGCTATCCACTACCATACCAGTAGCAACTCACTACTCGTACACGTGCATTGGAGAATTATATTCTTATTTTATTTTATTTATTTTATTTTAGTTTTTTTGCATAAGGATCTGCCAGTGCAATAAACAATTTTCTGCAAAAGAGTTAAATCAGGAAACTCTATTATAGCAGCGCTATTCCGTAAAAGTTGTTCGGTTGCATTAACTTGCTTTTAAGTAAAAGAAAAAATGACAAACACAGCTTCCAAAAGTATTTATAATAAAGTCAGCAGAACATTGGAGTATAACGCAGCACCCTTTGCCGGGATTAAAAAGTCAACATCTTGAAAGAATATTATAATGCTGAACTCTTTGTTAAGAAAATTAAAATGAATTCTTCATTTTTAATTGCAACTGATAATGTTTAAGAATCATAAGTGAAAGCTTAACTTTCTTTAACATTTGCATTTCCAATTATCTAGAGGTCCATTTTTACAGAAGCTTATATAGAAAGCTAATTGTGTTATTATAATATAGATGATCTGGCAACAGAATTTCTTTTTTAAAAGGTTGTTTTGCTGAGTTACATACATTTGCATAAATTACAACATTTATAGAATTTTCTTTTGCCCTCATTCTTCTTCATTCTTTTTTTATTATGCACGATGTCAAATATTGAATTGAGACATTTCATCTGAAACATAATGCATTTTTTATTATTATTCAACAAGAATTGTGGTTTATATAAAAGGATGCAATGCAATCTTTTCTCCCCTTATTTTCTTGACTATTAAAAAAGGTAGCTTACTCAAAAGGATAAGAGATAGCGGTAACAGAGACTCACCATGAAAATTAAGGAAGACTTCAAATGAAAAGTAATTGCAGGTGATGAACAGAAAACTAGCCTTTCCCCGCCATCTATTCAATATAAATTTGAAACTTTAATTTAAAACCAACAGAGCGCAAGTGAGACTATATTTGGAATACTGTGTTCAGTTCTGGAGACCTCGCCTACAAAAAGATATTGATAAAATTGAACAGGTCCAAAGATGGGCTACAAAAATGGTGGAAGGTCTTAAGCATAAAACTTATCAGGAAAGACTTCATGAACTCAATCTGTATAGTCTGGAGAACAGAAGGGAAAGGGGGGACGTGATTGAAACATTTAAATATGTTAAAGGGTTAAATAAGGTTCAGGAGGGAAGTGTTTTTAATGGGAAAGTGAACACAAGAACAAGGGGGCACAATCGGTGGTTAGTTGGGGGAAAGATCAGAAGCAACATTTAAATGTTTCAATCATGTTCCCCCCTTTTCCTTCTGTCCTCCAGACTATACAGATTGAATTCATGAAGTCTTTCCTGATAAGTTTTATGCTTAAATCTAAATACAAATCTATTTAGATATACAAAGCTTAAAAAGAAAGGAAGGAAGGAAGGAAGGAAGGAGGGAGGGAGGAAGGAAGGAAGAAAGAAAGAAAGAAAGAAAGAAAGAAAGAAAGAAAGAAAGAAAGAAAGAAAGAAAGAAAGTAAGTAAGTTACAGGGCATTGCACACCAGAACAAGTATACACAAGGACAGTTTTTCCCCCGAATGCCATCACTCTGCTAAACAACTAATTCCCCAAATACCATCAAATTACTTAGTAAGACTGTATTACTAGTATTCTTTTCATTGTTACTAACGCCTACCTCTTTCCACTTATGGCTATATCCATGTTGCCTGTACCTTTATATGGTTTGATTATCACTAAGTTTTGTATCTTATGATTCTTGACAAATATATTTTACTTTTTTCTTTATGTACACTGACAGCATATGCAGCAACGTCACATTCCTTGTGTGTCCAATCATACTTGACCAATCAATAATTCTATTCTATTCTCTTTAATCAGTGTATCTTTTTCTTTCCTTATTCATTATTTTTTCATTTTTAAAGTTTTTTTCTATTTTACCTTTGATGAGGCTGGCCTTTAACCAATGGTTGAGCCAGTATTATTCCCCTTTCCTTTTAAAAAAAATGTTGAAGGTTGCATTGCTCCTTTAAAAAAAAAACAGAGAATGAAAATAACTGCTATTTTTTTCAGCTGTAACTTTGGTTGGAAACTGTCCAGAGTGAAAAGGAAAGTTGACTGACAGCTGCATTGTGTCCCACAAGACCTTAGAAGCACCATTGAACTGTTGTCTGGAAAGTGAAAAGGAGGAACAGAATTTTTTGACCTCACCAACTCTCCCCACCCAAGTTTTGATTCTGCAGTCTAGGGTGCACTGACATATACTGAAGTTAACATCTATGCAAATCTAAATACCGTACCTTCATAGTGATAATGAATTTCAAAAAGTGTATTTCCAATAACATTGTAAAAAAGATGTTGAGCATTTAGAAAGAGTGCAGAGGAGAGCAACAAAGAGACTGGAGCCTAAAACATATGATGAACAGTTGCAGGAACTGGGCATGGCTAGTCTGGTGAACAGAAAGAACAGGGGAGTCATAACAGCAATATTCCAATACAGTGATCCCCCGATTATCGCGCGGGTTCCGTTCCAAGACCCCTCGCAATAATCGATATTTCGGGATGTAGGGGCGCGGAAGTAAAAACACCATCTGCGCATGCGCGCCCCTTTTTCCATGGCCGCACATGCGCAGATGGTGGAGTTTGCGTGTGGGCGGCGGGGAAGACCCCTTCGGCCACCCAACAGCTGATCTGCTCCGCAGCGCGGCAGCAGCGAGGAGCCGAAGATGGGGTTTCCCCGTTGCCCAGGCAACGGGGAAACCCCATCTTCGGCTCCTCGCTGCTGCCGCGCTGCGGAGCAGATCAGCTGGTGGGCAGCCGAAGGAACCTTCCCTGGGTGCCGCCCGCCGCTCGAGAGCAAGAGGGGGAGAGATAGAGAAAGAGAGAGAAGGAAAGAAAGAGATGAGAGAGGGAGGAAGAGAGTGTGAGAGAGGAAGAAGCAAGATAGAGAAAGAGAGAGAGAAAGAAAGATGAGAAAGGAAGGGAGTGATGTCATCGGGTGGAAAAATCGCGATATAGCGATTCGCAATGATCGGGATCGTGAAACTCGGGGGATCACTGTATTTGGGAGGCTGCCACAGAGAAGAGAGGGTGAAGCTATTTTTCAAAGCATTGAAAGCCAGACAAGGAATAATGGGTGGAAACTGATCAAGGAGAGATTCAACCTGGAAATAAGGATAAATTTTCTGACAGTGAGAACAACTCATGGAACAGAAGTTGCCTCCAGAAGTTGTGGGAGCTTCATCATATTTGTATTTGTATTTATTAGATTTGTATGCTGCCCCTCTCCGAAGACTCGGGGCGGCTAACAACAATATAAAAAGACAATGTAAACAAATCTAATATTAAAACAATCTAAAAACCCCCAATTTAAAGAACCACTCATACATACAAACATACCATGTATAAATTCTATAAGCCTAGGGGGAAGGGAAATTTCAATTCCCCCATGCCTGCCGACAGAGGTGGGTTTTAAGGAGCTTGCGAAAGGCAAGGAGGGTGGGGGCAACTGTGATATCTGGGGGGGAGCTGGTTCCAGAGGGTCGGTGCCGCCACAGAGAAGGCTCTTCTCCTGGGTCCCGCCAAATGACATTGCTTAGTCGACGGGACCCGGAGAAGGCCAACTCTGTGGGACCTAACTGGTCGCTGGGATTCATGCAGCAGAAGGCGGTCCCGGAGATATTCTGGTCCGATGCCATGAAGGGCTTTATAGGTCATAACCAACACTTTGAATTGTGACCGGAAATTGATCGGCAACCAATGCCGATGGAGGCTTTCAAAAAGATATTGGACTGCCATTTGTCAGAGAATGGTGTAAAGTCTCCTGTTTGGATAGATGGGGGTTGGATTACATGACCTACAAGGTTCCTTCCATCAAGGAAATCCTTTGGGCATTGCTCTAAGGGCTTCAACGGCTGGTACAATATTGGATTTCATTTCTTGCAAGGCAATTACATTCTAAGGTGTGTCAATTTGTTCCAAGAAAAAAGAGGTGAAGTAATTGAAACATGTATTGTTTTTTTTTTTTTTTAAAGTGTGGCACTCAGAGCAGGGGACCTTATACAATTCCAGTGAAATGGTCATCTAGTTATGATCACCTCCAATGATGGAGCTCCTGAAACTCCAAGAAACAAACTGTTTGTTTGTTTGTTTGTTTGTTTGTTTGTTTGTTTGTTTGTCTATCTATCTATCTATCTATTTATTTTATTTTATTTTATTTATTTTATTCATTCATTCATTCATTTGTCCAATACACAATACATATGGAAGAGAATAGACATGAAGTAATATATATAAAGATAATATGTAAAAATAGAGGAGAAGATATATGAAAGGAAGAAAATATATAGGATATATTAGATAAAGGAAAGACAATTGGACAGGGGACAAAAGGCACACTAGTGCACTTATGTCCGCCCCTTACTGACCTCTTAGGAACCCGGAGAGGTCAATTGTGGATAGTCTAAGGGAGAAATGTTGGGGGTTAGGGGTTGACACTATTGAGTCCGGTAATGAGTTCCACGCTTTGACAATTCAATTGTTAAAGTCATATTTTTTACAGTCAAGTTTGGAGCGGTTAATATTAAGTTTGAATCTGTTGCATGCTCTTGTGTTGTTGCGGTTGAAGCTGAAGTAGTGATTAATTGTTCACACTGTTAAGAAAAGTCTCCTTCGTTCCAGTTTGAATCTCTCTCAAATGAGCTTCCACCATTGCTCTTGCCGTAACCTTTGGAAAATAAATCAATGCTCTCTTTTCTGGGACAGCCCTTCAAGTATTGGAAGGCAATCAGGGGTGGGATTCAAATTTTTTGCAATCGGTTTTCTGCCTGATTGCTTGGTGGTGTGGTCATGGTGGACATGGCCTACTTGGCTTCCTGGATCAATGGGGGGGGTGCTTTTTCACCTTCCCCAGGCTCCAGAGATCCTCCAGAGGCCGGGAATGGGCCTTTTCCAGACTTCCAAAAATTCCAGGAGGCCCATTATTCTGTCCATTCTTAGCCACGCCTGGAGTCAGTTACAAAACCATGGTTTGCAATTCACGATAACGAAGTTCATGACATGCTAAGCTAAAACCAACCAACAAGCATATGCAAGTTCATAAAGGGCATAAAATGGATTAATCCCCAAAAGGTTTTGGTTTGAAAGTCAAGTTACACATTTTCCCATGATCAAAAGAGCACGCAGTACAGTATTTTAACTTCAAACACACAATCTGTTGCTGTTTGATGTACAATGTTGATTTTTTTTAATTAAAAAAACCCCTAGTATATAAAAATAAACCTATGCATTAAAATACTAGAAATAAATATTAATGTTTAACTGCCTCTCCCTCCCACTCAAAAGGAAGACAGGAAGGGAGGGAGGGTGGGAGAGAGAGAGGGTGAGAGAGAGAAAGAAAGAGAGAAAGAGAGTAAAAAGGAAAGAAAGAAAGAAAGAAGGAAGGAAGGAAAGGGATAGAGAAAGAAAGAAGGAAAGGGATAGAGAAAGAAAGAGGAAGGAAAGAAGAAAGGAAGAAAGAATGAAGGAAGGAAATGGATAGAGAAAGAAAGAAGGAAAGGGATGGAGAAAGAAAGAGGAAAGAAGGAAGGAAGGAAGGAAAGAAAGAAAGAAGAAAGGAAAGGAAGGAAGGAAGGAAGGAAAGAAGAAAGGAAGGAAGGAAGGAAGGAAGGAAGAAAGGAAGAAAGAAAGGAAGGAAGAAAGGAAGAAAGGAAGAAAGAAAGAAAGAAAGAAAGAAAGAAAGAAAGAAAGAAAGAAAGAAAGAAAGGCAGACAGTATGGAAAATGTGTGAGGAACTGGAAGAAAATTAAGGTAATTGACATTTGGACTCCTATTGATTTTCTCAATGGAATTAACATAAAAGATGAAAATATATTTTAAATGTCTATTTGCTTCTTACATTTCAGGTAGTTAGAAAAAAAAACCAATAACACCTGGCTTATATATTCAGTGACTGTTTTTTTCCCCAAGTACCATTTTCAACAAAGAAAACAAGCAACAAAATAAAATTCCTTCTTTTTCTCTCAGTGGAGCTTACAGTACATAGCTTCTTCCTTCCCGGCTCCATCTGTTTGCCTGGCTCAACTTATTTAAAAATATTCTAGACTTTGCCCATGAGAACCCCACAGCCTTCTATTTACATCAGTTAGAACTACAAGGAGAAAATATATATATTTTAGAGGATAAAGTTTCATCTTTCCTTCTACCATAATGCTGTGCTGATATTGTGGTCTGCCAGACTTATTTATTTATTAATTTGACTTCTATGCTGCCCAATCCCGAAGGACTCAGGGCGGCTTACAATAATAATAGAAATACAAACACAAATAGATACAGGACAATAAAAAGAAGTCAAACATAATTTTTTATTTATTTTATTCTTTGTCCAATATACAATACATATGGAAGAGAGTAGGCATTAAGTAATATATATAAAGATAGAAGGAAAAAGAGGATATATATGATATAAGAAATAAGGAGAGAATATATATGATATATGTATGTATGTATATATATGTATATATATGTAGATAGATAGATAGATAGATAGATAGATAGATAGATAGATAGATAGATAGATAGATAAATAGATAGATAAGGTAAGGGAAGACAATTGGACAGGGGACGATAGGCACATCAGTGCACTTATATACGCCCCTTACTGGCCTCTTAGGAACCTGGAGAGGTCAATTGTGGAGAGTTTAAGGGAGAAATGTTGGGGGTTGGGAGTTGACACTATTGAGTCCGGTAATGAGTTCCACGCTTCGACAACTCGATTGTTGAAGTCGTATTTTTTACAGTCAAGTTTGGAGTGGTTAATATTAAGTTTGAATCTGTTGAGTGCTCTTGTGTTGTTGCGGTTGAAGCTGAAGTAGTCGTTGACCGGAAGGACGTTGCAGCATATGATCTTGTGGGCAATACTTAAATCATGTTTTAAGCGCCGCAGTTCTAGGCTTTCTAGACCCAGGATAGTTAGTCTATTTTCGTCGGGTATTCTGTTTCGAGTGGAGGAGTGAAGGGCTCTTCTGGTGAAATATCTTTGGACGTTTTCGAGAGTGTTGATGTCTGAGATGTGGTGTGGGTTCCAGACAGATGAGCTGTATTCGAGAATGGGTCTGGCATAGGTTTTGTAGGCTCTGGTCAGTAGTGAGAGATTGCCAGAGCAGAAGCTACGTAGAATCAAGTTAACAACTCTGGAAGCCTTTTTGGCGATATTGTTGCAGTGGGCTTTAGCACTTAGGTCTTTTGATATTAGTATTCCAAGGTCTTTTACTGAGTGTGGGTTGGCTGCTAGAATTTGTTTATTCAGTTCATATGTGAGGTTTGGATTCTTTTTGCCGATGTGGAGGGTAGAGCATTTGTTGGTTGATATTTGGAGTTGCCAAGTGTTAGACCAATCTGAAACAAAGTCAAAAACTAAACATAATTTAAAACTATAAAACCCCATATTAAAAGAAACCCATTAATTATAAAACAGCCATAATCCCATACATACATAATATTCATAGTGTGGCCCTGTCAGTTGTTAGTTCATGGGGGCCCAGTTTGTTTGTTTGTTTTTCATCAATTTGACTGTCACCCGGTAATACCATACCGGGTGTTGTTGTTGTTGTTGTTGTTGTTGTTGTTGTTGTTGTTGTTATTCTTATTCTTATTCTTATTCTTATTCTTATTCTTATTCTTATTCTTATTCTTATTCTTATTCTTATTCTTATTCTTATTCTTATTCTTATTCTTATTCTTATTCTTATTCTTATTCTTATTCTTATTCTTATTCTTATTCTTATTCTTATTCTTATTCTTATTCTTATTCTTATTCTTATTCTTATTCTTATTCTTATTCTTATTCTTGTCAGTACAACACAGCAAACGAGATCACTATGCTGGATTTCGTATTTCATCACCAGTCGGGCGCTTCCCAAGCACCTAGAACTGCGTGATGTAGCGGCGAATTATGTTTGCCGATCCCAGTAAAGCGGCCTTTTGCAATTGACAGATGGAGATTTTGTCAATTCCTATGGTTTTCAAATGTCTGCTGAGATCCTTTGGTACTGCGCCCAGCATGCCAAGTACCACTGGGACCACGGGCTTATGCCAGAGTCGTTGCAGCTCGATTTTTAGATCTTCGTATTTCACTAATTTCTCTAGATGCTTCTCCTCAATTCTGCTGTCTCCTGGGATTGTGATGTCGATGATCCATACTTTCTTTTTCTCCACGATCACAACGTCTGGTGTGTTATGCTTCAGAATTCGGTCAGTCTGAAGTCGGAAGTCCCATAGTAGTTTTGCTTGCTCATTTTCGATTCATTTATTTTTATTTTTATTTTTATTTTTATTTTTATTTTTATTTTTATTTTTATTTTTATTTTTATTTTTATTTTTATTTTTATTTTTATTTTTATTTTTATTTTTATTTTTATTTTTATTTTTATTTTTATTTTTATTTTTATTTTTATTTTTATTTTTATTTTTATTTTTATTTTTATTTTTATTTTTATTTTTATTTTTATTTTTATTTTTATTTTTATTTTTATTTTTATTTTTATTTTTGATTTACAAAACAGTTGTGTTAATAAACTTATGAAGTTATGAGAAGAGACAAAGAAGAAAAATGAAAAGAAACTAAGTTCTGAGACACTAAAATTTCAAGTTGTAAAACTACAAATGACAGGAATATAAATTTGGTTTTGTGATCAAAGTTAAAATATATTTGTTGTTTTTGCACATTTTTGTTGACCAGAATCAAATGATGAGGCTTTAAATAATTGTTTATAGGCAAGAGATAAGGCATGGGAAAAGAGATCTTTCACTGTATTTTCAGAAAAATTAACAATGTGATGAGTTACTGGCTTAAAAGTAATGGAATATAAAGTAGGTTTTTTGATTAAAATATATATGCTGTTGTTTCTGACAACACTTTTGCTGATTGGGGATGAAAGAGACAGCTTGAATACAATTTTTATGGGTAAGAGGTGAAGTAGAATCCATAATGTAAACAAATCAAATGCTACATTAATAAATGTATCCAGACATTATATCATTGATACATAACAAAAGGAATAGCTATGGAGGAAAAATATCACATTTATGGTTGACATTACACTTAGAGAAAATTGGTGCAAGATATACTATCAAAGCTATATTGCTCCAGTATTGATTATACAAATAGAGAAATTGTTTTCTAAAGATTGTTGTAAATCTAACAAGCAAGGGAATCATTTTTCGCCTTTAGCGGCAGTGTGGCAAGCTCAACAGTATTGAAAAACAATTTACAAAAGAATGCAACGAAATTTAAAGGTAGATTTCTCTTTTCAGCATGCTATTTTCCTATATTACTAAACCTGAAAGTCCTACAAAGGATGCAAAACTTGCTTTGTTCACGTTAACAGATGCTGGGATTTTTATGCATCTCAATGGGGAGTTGCAAAAGATTTCTTTCATAGAAAAACCGTGAATCAAATTATTGCAGAAAACGTGCCCACGGCAAAGCTAACTTCATACTGATAATCCTCAATTTATGACGATAATTGGGATCAGAATTTGTGTTTTTAAATAATGTTATGACCTTTTTTTTTGCCATAGCTGTTAAGTGAAACACTACAGTTCTTAAGGGAAACGTGCAAATGTTAAGTGCATTAGCTTTGGCCCAATGCCTTTGCTTATTGCAAGCTGGCTGGGGAGGTTGCAAAGGGGATGTTGCAACTCTTAAACATAGAAACATAGAAACATAGAAGTCTGACGGCAGAAAAAGACCTCATGGTCCATCTAGTCTGCCCTTATACTATTTCCTGTATTTTATCTTACAATGGATATATGTTTATCCCAGGCATGTTTAAATTCAGTTACTGTCGATTTACCAACCACGTCTGCTGGAAGTTTGTTCCAAGGATCTACTACTCTTTCAGTAAAATGATATTTTCTCATGTTGCTTTTGATCTTTTCCCCAACTAACTTCAGATTGTGTCCCCTTGTTCTTGTGTTCACTATCCTATTAAAAACACTTCCCTCCTGAACCTTATTTAACCCTTTAACATATTTAAATGTTTCGATCATGTCCCCCCTTTTCCTTCTGTCCTCCAGACTATACAGATTGAGTTCATTAAGTCTTTCCTGATACGTTTTATGCTTAAGACCTTCCACCATTCTTGTCTTTGGACCCGTTCAATTTTGTCAATATCTTTTCGTAGGCGAGGTCTCCAGAACTGAACACAGTATTCCAAATGTGGTCTCACCAGCGCTCTATATAAGGGGATCACAATCTCCCTCTTTCTGCTTGTTATACCTCTAGCTATGCAGCCAAGCATCCTACTTGCTTTTCCTACTGCCCGACCACACTGCTCACCCATTTTGAGACTGTCAGAAATCACTACCCCTAAATCCTTCTCTTCTGAAGGTTTTGCTAACACAGAACTGCCAATGCAATACTCAGATTGAGGATTCCTTTTCCCCAAGTGCATTATTTTACATTTGGAAACATTAAACTGCAGTTTCCATTGCTTTGACCGTTTATCTAGTAAAGCTAAATCATTTACCATATTACAGACCCCTCCAGGAATATCAACCCTATTGCACACTTTAGAGTCATCGGCAAATAGGCAAATCTTCCCTACCAAACCTTCCCCTATGTCACTCACAAACATATTAAAAATACAGACCAGTTGCCCAAACACTGAGTTTTGATCACGCGACCCATTGAAATGCTGTGATAGTTATAAGTGCAAGGATGGGTTCTAAGTCAGTATTTTCAGTGCCTTCATAACTTGGAACAATTGTTAAATCATTGGTTGTAGGTCAAGGACTACAGGAACCAGAAGCATTACTCAGGTGACCCTGAAGACACCCTCCAAGTTCTTCAATGACCCTCTAAAACAGGGGTGTAAACTCAAGGCCCATGGCATGCTTAAATCCATCCCACAGGGCTGGCCTGTAAATAATTATAATAATTTATTAGATTTGTATGCCACCCTTCTCAATATTAAGTGACAGGCCAGCGGTGCCTCTGGTGGCTAAAACGGGCCATGTGGGGTCCCTCATGCCTCGTTTTCAACTTCCATAGCCTCCTGCAGCTGGCCGAAACTGGACTGAAAAACAGGCCCAAAATTGGCTGAGAAATAGGCTCCAAACCTGCCTCAAAAACAAACCAAAGAAAGATCCAAATGGGCTGAGAAATGCCCCCAAAACAGCCACAAAACAGGCCGAAAACAGGCTCAAAATGGGCTTGAAAATAGTGTGTGTGTGTATTAGGGTGAACAAACCTGAAAACACCAGCCTGAAGATGATGAGTGGAACTCCTGAAAACGTCACCAAGATTCTATCAATCTTGCACGAGAAAAGATCCAAATATGCCAAGACTTACACACACACACACACATATGGAGATGGGAGGAGAGAGAGAGAAAGAGGTCAGCGAATAAATGTTAGAGAATGTTTTGCCTATAGATGTAGGTGAGTTATTGCATGGTTAGAACCAATTAGAACAGAGACAGGATCATTACCAAAGTGTTCACGAGTTCTCCTGACATACTAAATCAAGGTAGTTCCACAAATGCCCTGGAGAAGACCCGGCACTTAAAGTTAATGCTAGCTACGGTAATAATAGTGAAATGAAAAACCTTAGGCGTGTGTTAAGTCTTTGGGATTTATGTAGCGATTCTTGTTTCGAATAAAACAAAATTTTGATACCAGATATACAACTCCATTTTACAAGAGGCGTGAAATCATAGCTTAAGCCCTTGTCAGACTTTCTCCTTTTGCATCCCAGCATCACAAATCCAGTTTGTCATTCATTCTCACATCACTAAGAACTACGGTGAGGGAGAAGTATGTGGAGAAGCGTATGATCTTTGGCCGCAATGGCGAACGTATGGCACCCTTGCTGGAAGGGTCATGCTGGAAGTGTCATGGACACATGAGCCATCACCGGTTGCTCTATCACAGTGATGGCGATCCTTTTTTTCTTTGGGTGCCAAAAGAGTGTGTGGTGCGCTGTTTTTCCGATCGGTTTCCGGTCACAATTCAAAGTGTTGGTAATGACCTTTAAAGCCCTACATGGCATTGGGCCAGAATACATCCGGAACCGCCTTCTACAGCACGAATCCCAGCGGCCGATAAGGTCCCACAGAGTTGGCCTTCTCCGGGTCCCGTCGACCAAACAATGTCGTTTGGCGGGCCCCAGGGGAAGAGCCTTCTCTGTGGCGGCCCCGGCCCTCTGGAATCAACTTCCCCCACAGATTAGAACGGCCCCCACCCTCCTTGTCTTTCGCAAATTACTCAAGACCCACCTTTGTCGCCAGACATGGGGGAGTTAGGATATTCCTTCCCCTAGGCCATTACAAGTTATGTATGGTATGTTTGTGTGTATGTTTGGTTTTTTATAATAAGGGTTTTTAGTTGTTTTATTAAATTGGATTGTTACATTTTTTATCATTGTTGTTAGCCGCCCTGAGTCTGCGGAGAGGGGCGGCATACAAATCCAATAAATAATAATAATAATAATAATAATAATAATAATAATAATAATAACCATAAATCAATGCCTGGGGAGGACAAAAACAGCTTCCCTTGCCCCGCGGAAGCCAGAAATCGCCTGTTTCCCAACTTCTGATGGGCCCAGTAGGCTCCTGCTTTGCTCTCCCGAAGCTCCAAAGGCTTCCCTGGAGCCAGGGGGGGATAACAATGCCCTCCCCCACCACCCGAAGGCTCTCTGGAAGCCAGAGCCTCTGTGTGAGTCAAAAATCAGCTGATCAGCACACAAATGCACGTTGGAGCTGAGCTAGAGCAATGGCTCGCGTGCCAGCAGATGTGGCTTCGCGTGCTACCTGTGGCACCTGTGCCATAGGTACGGCATTGATGCTCTATTAGGTTTATTGTTTATGCAAGACACTCTGGATTTTCTTTCATAATCTTTCAGTGCAAAATAGGTGCTCTGGGGTGGAGCTCCATTTTCGCTATCCAACTTTCCTCCCCCTGGGTGTGGTGCATGAGGAGGGTTGTGTGCAAATGCACAGGTGGTGGGGCACATGTGGGGGCCATGTGCAAATCCATAGGAGGCAGAGCACATGCACGGGGACTGCCCGCATTGCATTTTGGTGGTTTGAGCACTCAGTCCAGAAAAAGCTAGCAGTCACCAGGCTAAATGGATATCAAAACACCATGTATAAATGATCTGGGGCACAAAAAGACCCATAATTATTTCTATGAACTAAAAACCTAGAGTTATATTAATTAAGTCATTGGCTTATTGCCATAGCATGGCATTTGCAAGTTTTAAAAAGTGAGGCATTTGAACTTTCATTCATTCCTGCCCTCCAATATTTAGTGCCTATATAAACATCAACAATCCAGGGCAGAGTTCCCCAATATCAACATATCCAGAAAATCTCTACAAACTGAACTTCAAAAGAGTCATTTTACCCCAGGAGGAAAGTGCTAAGAGAGAGAGAGAGAGAGAGAGATCAAGTGCTATGTACAGACTGCCAACGTATGCCAAGAAGGTGTATATTTTGATCACCTGCTCAGGGGAGAGAGAATTTGGAAGGAGATCAAAGAAGCCTGCATGGTTATTAAGTACCCTGGAGACTCAAACTGCCTTCCACCATCAATAAGATATTGGGGATGGTGTTTGGAATTTTCTAAAAAGTTAAATAAACAGAGATTTGTGGCTCCATTTTGGCTGCAGATGAGTTGCTTTTGCTGGTACCGGATTGTAATGGCCTGATTCAAGGTTCTCTTAGTAGTAGTGAATCAATGGAAATTAAAGTAATCCAATTGAGTGCTACAATAATAAGTGGGAAATGAGTTTGTCCTTTCTCCAAATGATAGGGTAGGGTAGAGTAGGGTAGAGTAGGGTAGGGTAGAGTAGAATAGAATAGAATAGAATGGAATGGAATGGAATGGAATGGAATAGAACAGAACAGAACAGACTGTAGGATAGGATAGAATAGAATGGAATGGAATAGAATAGAATAGAATAGGATAGGATAGGATAGAATAGAATAGAATAGAATAGAATAGAATTTGTATCTTTGTATTGTGGTGACTTTTGATTACCACACTCAAAGATCTTTTACCTTTGTGAGAACTAGGGAGGGTTGCCTCATCTTGTCTAAATATTTTATAATATAATAATATAGTAATAATATAATAAATACCTTTTCTGAGATGTTTCTCAGTTTGCAATCCTGGTCTTCATTTCTTTTATCATAGGTTTTTTGTTTTGTTTTTTGTTTATTGAGACACTTCCTACTGTTCTCCTTAAGGTTATTCCCTCTGTTACTGTACATACAGTGTGTTTGTGTTATAAATGTTTTCCTTTTGAGGGGGGAGAGGGATAAGAGAGAGGCAATTCAATTCTTCCACAATTTCCATTTCAATTCATTTCAAATCACAGAAGCTACAGGAAAGAAAGGTGTTCAAAGGAAACGTGTATTGTGATGCAGGACCGATATGAATAGGTAGCTGGACTTGATTTAAAGAAAAAAAAAACCCCAAAGGAGAAGATGTTCTCTATACAGTATAGGAAATATCTGGACCTTTAAAAAAAAATTATTAAAGAAAAAAACAGCAACACAAAAAAATATGTATACATATGCAGACCATGAAAATGTAATTTGAACATGAGAGATATGACAATAAATACAAATATGTGGCATTTGCATTAAACCTCTTTTGTGATAAGTAGTTAGTGTCTTAGTTAAATGAAAAAGGAAAAGAACAACACCACATTGAAAAAGTGAGAAGAGAAGGAGGAAATGAGAGAAAGAAGAGAGAAAGGAAAAGAAAAGAAGAACTATACATATATACAACAAAGACATGTCAACCTCTCTGTTGACTGTCCTGTCACACAGCCTTTATGGTCTCGTTACATTTCTACTGTTTACAGACGGAAACATCTGGATCAATGACACAAGGGTCACTCAAATAGTGGCAGGCATAAGTGCAGAAAGGAACTTTTTGTCTTCAATGTGCCTTAACACAACAGTGTAGATCTATTGAAGGTATCCAAAAGCATTAATCACTTCCCATAGAGATGCCTGTAGAGAGATATTTTGTTCATTCCTGGCCTGCTTTTGAGTAGCCATAGACAGTAGGGGGAAAACTGACAGAGTAACATGGCAGCAACTAGAAGCACATTACACACATACCTTTCTCAAGGTCAGAGCCTAGGTTACAGAGCCTAGATTATTGTTGTGATTCAGCCTGAGGCTCCTCAGGGACCGGCTGGAGCTCTGCCGGATCCATGCCCAGAGGAGGAGGACAGTGACCAGGAGGGGGAGGACCAGGCAGACAGGGGAGAGGAACGTCAGGAAGAGGAGGAGGGAGAGCAGCCTGAGACCCCCCGGGGGGGGGCTCTCCCCAGCTAGTAGCCTGGAGTCATTGGATGAAGACGCACAGGCTATAATAGACATGAGGCAGAGACGTGCAGCTCAAAGAAGGGGCCAATTAGCAAGATATTTCTATCCATGAATTGGCAACAGCTGGGTTTGGGTGTGGTTCTCCTCAGCAGGGTTGAAAAGGCAGGCCCGCCCTTACAGTCTTGTGGAGAGTTATCAACTGGGAGTCCTGTGACCTTGCTTCGATTCTTGGCGTCTCTGATCTTGGCTTGTGGCCTAGAAGGCTGAAAGACTTGGGGGAGGCATGGGTTTTATTATCTCCAGTGTTGTTTTTGCCAGCAAGAATCCTGTTTTATTGCCTGGCCTTCGTGAAACCTCTGTGAAGCTTCATCGTGTTCCTGTCTGTAAGAACAGTTT
Source organism: Erythrolamprus reginae (assembly GCF_031021105.1). Lineage (NCBI taxonomy): Eukaryota > Metazoa > Chordata > Lepidosauria > Squamata > Dipsadidae > Erythrolamprus > Erythrolamprus reginae. The sequence goes on along the minus strand of NC_091956.1, from coordinate 16,910,255 downwards.
TTGTTACCTGTGTTTGCTTTCCAGTATATAAACTGCCTTTGCTTTTTACCAGTGTGTCTGGCTACTCTTTTTGGTTGGTGTTGGCGTCTGGGGGGACCCAGACAGAACAGATTATAGAGAGGTGTGTTCTCTACAGCCCGTGAAAGTGCTTCATTGGAGAATGTGATTTATGACACATACTGGGAAGAGGGGTGAAACAGGGTCTTAGCTGGGATGTAAATTACATGGGGCAGAGCTGACTCCACTTGGGTATGTGTTGACATGTTGCTCCATAAATAACTGGATTTATTTTGAAACTTGGCTTGAGGCTCATGAGTTAATTAGGGTATCTGGAATCCTGACACCTATCTTTTGTAAAAGAATTGAATACTTCAAAGTGGATGGGATATGAAGGAGACCAATCTCTCTCTCCTCCCTTTCAGCTACATTGATAAACTGGTCATCTAAACTCAAGATGATATGAGCCATTGCTTTATTATGCTTTTTGCAGCTGCTAAAGCTCCCTGTGGTTGATTAATACCCAAATCCCATAGCTCCTTAGTCTTCAGGAAATATTCCATCTTTGCAGCCCATATGATATAGTTCTTTTGCCCCAAACAAGGCTCAGAGTATTCTTTAAGTCCCAGAGCAGCCATTCTACAATCTCTTGTTTCTCTTTCTAAACACAGGCAGTCTCTGCAGCTTAAATAACAATGCAATTTTCAGTGTGATTTCAGTGTGCTATCAGAGTCTGTTGCATAAAAATAAATTTCCAGAAGCACACATAGATAATTGATTCAACTGGATTCATTAACCTCTTGATAAACACAGAGAGAGAGAGAGAAAGAGAGAGAGAGAGAGAGAGAGAATATCACAAGTAGATTATTTCTTCAAGTAAACACAAGCAGGAGAGTCAGTTTCATTTCAGCAGAGCAGACAAGCACAGAGTGGGCTGAGAGTACAGAGTGGACTGAGCCACGCACAGCTTAAGCTTCAATTTTAACTTTTGATTCTCTGCACAGACTCAGAAGTGTTTAACTCCTATTGGCGGACTTAATTGCTATGCCTATTCATTGGCTGACCTTTTTAACATGGCTCTCCCAGTTCATGAATATTTTAACAATATTTTAATCCATGCTTGGGATAATTGGGATAATGAGAAAATTGCTGTATGTTTTACAAAATGAAAAATAGAAATAAAATAAAATGGAAAGAATTCTGCTCAGACTTTTGTTTGAAGGGGGAAAACGTGAAAATCAGCCCAGCCTGACTGGTAACATTATTTTTGAACCATGATTAATAGCCCAACCATAAATAGTTTACCTACGTTTTGCACAGGAATAAAAAATAATAATTTCTCTGCTTAATGAAATGCTTTAGGAAAACTGAAAATAATTTAAAAGAAATGGCACAACCGTTGCAAGAAAATAGCAAGTTTTCAGCAAGGGAAAAGAGGTTGAGAGAGATCAGCTAAGAAATTTAAAGACATTTGATGATATACTATCTTTCAATCTCTGTCTTTGAGGGATGTTGCATCTAGAAAGATAATATATTAATATCTAACCCACAGTTTTTTTGCGTATTTAATATTCAATGTGCATATTTTCACATTCTTCATTTCCCCTCTTTCACCTGCTTTTTAAAATGATTAATATTTACAGCCTGGAAAAATATTGAGAGTAGGGGGAGGGAAGGAGATAGAGGGGGAGAGACAGAGAGGGAGAGAGAACATTTCTTCAACTATAATCAGTGATGGGCTCCTACGGGTACGGTCAGGTAGGCAGAACCAGTAGAAAAATTTTGGTCAGGTTTACAGAATCGGTAGAAAAACTTTGAACTTTTTCCTTTTTTCCCTTCTGGGCTCTGGATATGTTTTTCTTAGTGCAGTAAATGAGGTTGAATGTATATAATTTTATAAGAACTGTGTGTGTGTGTAAATACAATTTATATAGTAGATAATGTATATTGTTGTGTGCCTGTGTGTAATATGCATGTACACACATGGCATATATACATAGAATTAAATAGTATACAGTGATACCCCATCTTGCAAACCCCTCTTCATACAAACTTTTTGAGATACAAACCCGGGGTTTAAGATTTTTTTGCCTCTTCTTCCAAACTATTTTCACCTTACAAACCCAAGTCGCCGCCACAGGGATGCCCCGCCTCTGGACTTCTGTTGCCAGCAAAGCACTTGTTTTTGCACTGCTGGGGCTCCCCTCCATGGGAAACACCACCTCCGGACTTCTGTGTTTTTGCAATGCTGCAGGCGAATCTCAGCAGCACAAAAACGGGTGCTTCACTGGCAACAGAAGTCCGGAGGTGGGGTTTCCCAGTGAGGGGAGCCTCAGCGAAGCACTCGTTTTTGCACTGCTGGGATTCCCCTGCTGGGATTCCCCTACAGCATCACAAAAACACAGAAGTCTGGAGGTGGGGTTTCCCATGGAGGGGAGCCTCAGGGGAATCCCAGCAGCGCAAAAACAGACGCTTCAGCTGGCAAAAGGGGTGAGTTTTGGGCTTGTATGCATTAATCGCTTTTCCATTGATTCCTATGGGAAACATTGTTTTGTCTTACAAACTTTTCACCTTACAAACCTAGTCCCAGAACCAATTAAGTTCGTAAGACGAGGGATCACTGTATTTGGGATATTCAATAACAGTAATTAGATAGGGAAATTGTATCTCTTTGAAGTGAGGAGAGGCCAGGCACCCTGACCCAAACCCTTGATGTGAGCAATGTCAAGTTGGCCACCTTTAAGCCAGTCACATGACCATTAAGCCACCACCCCACAGTGTGGTTGTAAAATATTTTGCAGCCCTTCACTAACTATACTTAACTAAAAGCATAATCTCTGTAGGCAAATAATTGTGCGACTGGGATTCAACTTTGGGATAACCGGTTGTTAATTTTCTGAGCAGTTTGGTGAACAGGTTGCTAAAAAAAATCATTACAGCAGAGAACCGGCTGCTAAATTATTTGAATCCCACCACTGTTAAATAAGGGACAACCTGATACAAAAGGACATCTCTTAATTTGATGGAAAGTACATAACATTTATTCCATCTTCTATAAAGAAATCAAACTGTATTCTTTGAATAGATTATTCCTTGCCAAAAAAACCCCAAATCCCAACACATCAGCAATAATTAGATAAGTAAAAAAGAAATGTTTAAATAAGGGGAAGTGGAATCCTGTACTTTTAGTCAAGTAAAATAAGGACCTTGTGTAAAAGTTTATCAAAATTGGACAGCCTCAACCTCTAGAAATACATATGCAGAATTCCAAAAATGAAAATGTCCAAGGCTTCTTGCTATAATTAAGTTTGCACTCTTTCTACCCACGTTGGATGAAGAAAAATCACGGCAGCTGACGCAATTTCCTATCTGTAAACATTTCTTACCCTTTCATTTCTTCTGTATCAAGGTTTGCTTTCATAATCCAATCAACTTTGACAGCTTCAGTGCAAACAGGAGTGATTGGCAGAGGTGTGTGTTTATTACTCAAACTCTGCAAATGGGGTTGTAAATTCCCCCCCCCCCATGCTTTCAGTCCTTTGTGGAACATGAATATTTTTCTCTTCTCTAATGTTTCTCTGCCATCTTAAATATTTTGCTCTAAGTCCAGACCATCTTGAATGCCTTTCTTATCTCCCACTCATTTCCCTTGACCATTAGTTGGTCAGATTCAGAGGTTGTATTCAGCCGGTTCAGACTGGTTCAGGCAAACTGCTAGCGGCAACTGCGAGTTGGCTTGCCCGGATGTAATCCCTTCCTATTTAGCCATGGTTGGAAAGCTGGATGCATGCAGGAAAGTTGCATGTACAACCAAAGCACATGCGCAGAAAACTGGATGCATGCACAGAGGGAACACATGCATGCAGCAAGCTTGCATACATGGAAGGTCTGTGGATATGTGTGAATCAAGCATATGTGCGTTAAACCAGTGGCAGGAATATGTGAACCCCATCGCTGGTCCGATTCTTGTAGCGAGCTCTTGCTTGCAATACATGCTTATACTTATTTTAATTGCCTGAATCTCCTGATTTCCCTGTTGTTTTATATTTCCCCCAATTATTGTACACAACGAAAGGATTGATGTGAGATATACAATGCTCAAAAAAAAAAAGGAACACTCGAAGGACACATCCTAAATCTGAATGAATGAAATATTCTCATTGAATACTTTGTTCTGTACAAAGTTGAATGTGCACAACAGCATGTGAAATTGATTGTCCATCAGTGTTGCTTCTTAAGTGGACAGTTTGATTTCACAGATGTTTGATTTACTTGGTGTTATATTGTGTTGTTTAAGTGTTCCCTTTAATTTTTTTAGCAGTATATTTATCTTTGATCTATGTTCCCTTTATTTATTTATTTTTTTGAGCAGTGTATATGTCTAGGCATATTTGGGTCTTTTCCCATGTAAGGTTGATAGACTCCTAGCAACCTTTTGATGAGGACCCACTCGTCATCTTCAGGCTGTTTATTTTATTTATTTATGCTCGGGTGAACAAAGCTTCATGGGTACAGCTATGAAGGTCTTGGCATATTCATGTTTCTTCCCATGTAAGTTTCAGAGATTCCTGGTGACGTTTTGACAAGGTCCCACTCGTCATCTTCAGGCTAGTGCTTTTGGCTTTGTGCTAGGGTGATGCACGCATCGCAGACCATAGGAAAAGAAGAAAAAAATTCCTCCCTTTTCCAATGCCTCAAAACTACAGGACATTAAATTGACTTTGAAAGAACTAAGTGCTCTTGGCGAAGGGACTGTGAGAGGGGCGGGGCAGGCATTCTCGAAGCGGCTAGCGGCCAGATTGGGAGGACGAGAAGCCACAGCCACCAGCACCACTGCAGCCACCGCTGTGGGAGGAGCCGCGTCCCAAGGCGGGAAGCGGAGGAGGAGAAAGAGAGGCAAATCAGGCTGGTGGGTGGGGGGCAGCGGCAAGAAGCCAGGGGCACAAGGGGGCCGGAGGTGCTGGAGGGGTGGGGGTGGCTCCTTATGCAAAAAGGGTGCTTGGGGGGGTGTTTTGGGGTGCACGGCCATGCACCTTAGAGCAGTGTTTCACAACCTTTTTTGAGCCGCGGCACATTATTCATGTTTTCAAAATTCTGGGGAACACTGAAGGGGGGCGGGGGGGGCTAAAGAAAAGTTTGGAGAAAAAAAATCTCTTCCTCCATTTCACTCTATTTCTCCCTCCCTCTTTCTCTCTCTTCCTTCCTTCCCTTCTTTCTCTCCATCCCTCTTTCTTTCTTTCTTCCTCTCTTTTTTGCTCTCTTTCTCTCTCCCTCCTTCGCTCCCTCTATGTCTGTCCCTCTCCCTCCTTCCCCCCTTTCTTTCTCTCTCTCTCTTGCTTTCTTTCCCTCTCTTTCTCTTGCTTTCTTTCTCTCATTCTCTCTCCCCTCCTTTTTCTCTCTCTCTCTTTCTCTCTCGTTCACCACGCCAGCAACAGAGAGAAAAAGAAAGAGCGAGAGAGAGCCGGAGAGAGAGTGGAGTGCGCAGCAGCCATCAGCCTCCTCGCCCTCCCAGACGTCCCCAGCACCCGGCCTCGCACCGCCTCCTGTTAGCCCGGCCGAAAGCCACACAGTCCTGGACTCCCGGATCGCTCGCTTCTCCGGCCAGCGCGGCGCTTTCCTGTGCAGATGGCTTTGCTGACCGGATAAGCGAGCGATCCGGGAGTCCGGGACTGTGTGGCTTTGTGCCATGAAGAGAAAACGGCAGCAGGGAAAAGTCGGTCGTTTTCTCTTCATGGCGCAAAGCCACACAGTCCCGGACTCCCGGATTGCTCGCCCCAAGGCAGGAGGCGGCGGCGGAGGAGAGTGGGCGGATCAGGCAAGCAATGGGGCAGGGTGGAGAAGCCAGGGGCGCGTTTGGCCGGAGGCACCGTGGGGAGGCAGAGGCAGGGAGGTGCGGCAGTAGGTGCCTCCGGCCAAACGCGCCCCTGGCTTCTCCGCCCTGCCCCATTGCCCGCCCGATCCGCCCACTCTCCTCCGCCGCCTCTCGCCGCGGCACACCTGACGGTGTCTCGCGGCACACTAGTGTGCCGCGGCACACCGGTTGGGAAACGCTGCCTTAGAGGGTACATTGGAGCCAGCATATTTCCCACACAATCCAGATCCTCATTTTACCCACCTCGGAAGGATGGAAGGTTGAGTAGACCTTGAGCCGGTATATTTGCTGATCATGAAAAGGAAGGGAGGCTAGTACAGATCTATTTCAAGCTATTTTGCTTTAATCAGCTAACCATCCCCTTACTGGGATTCAACAGAAAACATACACACATGCATACACACACACAAATACACGTATGAACATCTGTTTGTCTGTAAGTGTATGTAAAAGAGAAATCTGTCAATTGTGTTCCAGGGTTTACGGTACTGGATTAAAACTGAAGAAACTCACATAGATGTGGGATTCAGCTGATTCTATCTGGTTTGGCCAAACCAGTAGTGGCAACTGCAGGCAGGTCCACTCACCCGCCTGCACATCATATTGTCCCATTTATCCACATTCTCGAGGCTCTGCGCATGTGTGGAAAGCCATGTGCAGGCATGCTCACATTTGCGAACTGGTTGTGAAGGTAAGTGAGCACCACCCCTGCTCCCTCAATCGCAGAAGTTGCCTAGATGACTTTGGACCCAGTTTTGAAGGCCCCAGGAACCAAAGCTTACGATTTAAGGAAAGAGACATTGCCAAGGTGATAAAGATGCTATAAATATGTATGCGTAGCCCGAACATTGTAGGGTTTATTGAAATACTGACATCCTCAGCGGTGAGAGAGATTCAGAGTTGCAAAACACAGTTTGAACATGAAGATATTTATTCCCCAGCATCCAGCTGATGGATCAAACGAAATCTATATTCGGCGTTCTTTGTTCTTTTGCAACCCTCCAGCTATTCTTCCAAAGTCAGCGTCCATGATGAAGATCCGTTCTTTCATATCATGCTCAGATAAGATTTATAGGATTTTGGAGGCTGCTAAGTAAAAAAAAATCTCATTCCGTTCCCGAATCTTGCTCTTCTTGCTGTTGAGAAAGGTGGAACAAGGGGATACTTTCTTGTCTGATTCAGTCGTTCTGGCCACAGGTTAAAGAACTCTTTGTCATCACTTCAAAGAACAAGAAGGTCAGGCAATTGTCTACTGATGACAGATGAGATGCGCACCATTGATGTCTATAATCCAATCTTTCTCCCAGTGGTAAAGAGCTATAAGAAACCAGGGCACTGAACTGAGGAATCCTTGTCCACTCTATGCATAAATTCAGTATGCATCAGCAAAGCTATGACTTGTTTAATCAATTTATTTATTTTTATTTTATTGTTTTGTTTTGTTTTGACCCACTTATACCGCCAGGCATGGGGGATTTGAGACACCTTTCCCCCAGGCTTATTATAATTTATGTTTGGTATATATGTGCTGTTTGGTTTTTAATTATGATAGGGTTTTTAGTTTTTTCTTAATATTACATTTGTGCCTATATATATATTGTTTTATCATTTGTTGTGAGCCGCCCCGAGTCTTCGGAGAGGGGCGGCATACAAATCTAATAAATTATTATTATTATTATTATTATTATTATTATTATTATTATTATTATGTACATATTGGTGGTATATAAAATAATATTTATATACAGGATACTAGTAAAAGAGAAAAATTGGAACAGGGGACGGAAGGCACTCTGGTGCACTTATGCATGCCCATTACTGACCTCTTAGGAATCAGGAGATTTCAACAGTGGATAGTCTAAAGGTAAAGTTTTGGGGTTTAGGTGATGATACTACAGAGTCTGGTAGTGAGTTCCATGCATCAACTACTCGGTTGCTAAAGTTGTATTTCCTGCAGTCGAGTTTAGAGCAGTTTACTTTAAGTTTGTATCTGTTGTGTGCTTGAGTGTTGTTGTGGTTAAAGCTGAAGTAGTCATTGACAGGAAGGATGTTGTAGCAGATTATTTTATGGGCTATGCTTAGGTCGTGTTTAAGGTGATGGAGTTCTAAGCTTTCTAAACCTAGGATTGTAAGTCTAGTTGCAGAGGGTATTCTGTTGGGAGTATAATAGTGGAGGGCTCTTCTAGTAAATTATCTCTGGACATTTTCTAGAGTGTTTATGTCTGAAATGTGGTGTGGGTTCCAGACAGATGAGCTGTATTCAAGGATTGGTCTGACGAAAGTTTTGTATGCCCTGGTTAGTAGTGTGAAATTACTGGAGCAGTAAGATTAGGTTAACAACTCTTGAAGCCTTTTTGGCGATATTGTTGCAGTGGGCTTTGGCACTTAGGTCATTTGCTATGAGTATTCCAAGGTCTTTTACAGAGTGAGGGTTGTCTGCAAGGTCTTCTTTATTCAGCTTGTATCTGTATTTAGTTGGATGCATCAAATTGCCACGTGACTGCAAATAGTACCTTCAAGGACAGTTGATATTTCCAAGGGGGTGTGCGTGGAGAAAAATAACAGCAATCATTAGATGTTCTGCCGGCGTGTCTCAACCGCCCTTAATTACAGGGTAATTAGTCCAGGAAGACACACACTACACGATAAAAGGAAAACCCAAAAGTTTTTATAAACAGAAAAACAGAAACAGATCCCTTTTTAAATGTCAATGGGATTTTCTGGTACACACAAGGCACAGATTAAATGCAGTCCAATTGTTCACCCAATAACTGGGAAATTGAGTCCACTTCTAAAGTCCAGAGAGTCCACACACACAATCCTGAAAAGCGAAAACCACGATCTTGACGAAACAATGAATCAGATAAACAGCCATGAGGCTAAAACACCAGGCTGCACTTTTATCTGTAGCACTAATTACAGCAGCCCCACCCATCCACAGGTGCCCTCATTTTCTCTTGTAATAATCCTTCAGTTGTTGTCTCCTATGCATCCCTCTATGCATGCGTGGATGTGCCATTAATTCTTGTTCAGAATCCAGGGATGATATAGATGACTGATCTCCTCCTGGGCTGTCTGCCAAACTCCCCTCTTCCCTGTCACTCACGCTTCCTTGGTCAGAGGAGACTTCGTCGGGAGATTCTACTGGGAACAAAACAGGCCTGCAGCATGTGGATGTCTCCCCCACCTCCACCTCCACATTCCTTGGGGCAGGAGCTGGGCCAGAGCTAAGTATTCGGAAACTTCAGATCGTGCAGATTGCAGCTGCGAGAGCAGTTATGGGCTTACCTAGGTATGCCCATGTTTCACCAACACTCCGCAGTCTGCATTGGCTGCCGATCAATTTCCAGTCACAATTCAAAGTGTTGGTTATGACCTTTAAAGCCCTTCATGGCACTGGACCAGAATATCTCCGAGACTGCCTTCTGCTGCATGAATCCCAGCGACCGATTAGGTCCCACAGAGTGGGCCTTCTCCGGGTCCCGTCAACTAAACAATGTCGGTTGGCGGGCCCCAGGGGAAGAGCCTTCTCTGTGGTGGCCCCGACTCTCTGGAACCAACTCCCCCCAGAGATTAGAACTGCCCCATTCTCCCTGCCTTTTGTAAACTCCTTAAAACCCACCTTTGTCATCAGGCATGGGGGAACTGAAACACCTCCCCCGGGCATGTACAATTTATGCATGGTATGTTTGTGTGTATGTTCGTTTAGTAAATGGGGTTTTTAAAATATTTTAAATTATATTTAGATTTGTTATGAATTGCTGTATCCTGCTGTGAGCCGCCCCGAGTCTGCGGAGAGGGGCGGCATACAAATCTAAATAATAAATAATAAAATAAATAAAAATAAATAACCACAACAATTAGATAAGGCTGTTCACAGATATATTTATTGTTTCTCTTCTCCTGGATGCAGATTTCCCCCCCCCCCCTCTTAGCTTCCCACTTTTGGCGTGCTTGAAATACTTCCGAGGAACAAAGTATGGAGAGAGTTGTTTCAGATAATACGAGAATGCCTCCTTGCAATAGAATTCCGCAGAGATAACTGCGAAAGTTGATCTCAGCGGACTCATTTATAATGCATCCATGCATCTGACTCTTTGCGGCACAGCTATCCTTTTCTTGGCAATTTGGAACAAATGGGCTTTCCTGTGCCTGGGAGTCATTGAGGAAAAGAAAAAAGAGGAGGGGAAAACAGATCTGGGGAAACACACACTGTTCAAAAGACTACCTTGAATCTCCTTGGAAATATATATATATTTGCTATGTCAGCGCCTTGTTAGAAACTCCCCCTAGGGCCTGAAGAAGCAAAGCTGCACACACTTGCCTCTCCAATTAAGCACTAGAAATAAAAGGGAACAATTAAACCATGTTCCCCCCTTTTTTCCCTTCCTGCTTTCCCCATCCCTCGTTACTGGCAAAAGTTATTTCTCTGCTTGCGAAGCAAGAAGTGCATCTTAAACCTGCAGTCGCTGATAATTAAAACGTGAAATATATCAGCTTGAGGTTACTGCTGGGATAAATATTAAAATTGTTTAGGACAGATGGGTTCTTTTTTTTCCAGATACAGATGAAGGAGAACACTCAAACAAGAACATAATTAATGCATAAACCAGAAACACAGTTTTGCAGGTCTCTGCGAAATAATAATAATAATAATAATAATAATAATAATAATAATAATAATAATAATAAAAAATGTGAAATGAAGGGACTGATGGTTAAATTCTTCTCCTAGCTCAATGAGATTACATAGCAGTGATGACGAAGCTTTTTTGGTTCGTGTGCCAAAAGACAGTGTGTGGGTATGGTAGTATAGATGCACATGGCCACACCCCTTCCCCCACCCCACGCATTTGCACGCACACCCAATGCTGCCACCCACAAAACAAGTTTTTGCCTATTGTCGGTGATTTCTTTGCTTCTGCACATGGAAAGAGGAAAAGTAAGGAAAGAAGGAAAGGAAAGGAAAGGAAGGGAGGGGAAGGAAAGGAAGGGAAGGGAAGGAAAGGAAGGGAAGGGAAGGGAAGGGAAGGAAGGGAAGGGCAGGGAAAAGAAAGGTGTTATGTATGCAAATGTAAATATGTAAATAGACAACATGTTAATAGGTTATGGTAATTGGGTTCATATGCATACCGGCCACAGATTGGCTAAACCGTGGCCGGGAAATTCAAGCGGCTGTCAAAGCTGCGCCTACCAAAAGAAAAACTTTTTAAAAAGGGAAACCCTTGCCGCACAGCTTGTCTTTTGCCGCAAGTTACTTTTGTATACTTTGTTGCAAGTGCATCAGTTACTGCCAATTCCTAATAAAAACGAATCCGTCCACCACGTATCTCTCTTCCTTTCTTCGGATCTAACATTGGCGACGAGAGAAAATAGAACCAATGCGTGCAAGAGAAGTCATGAAAGCATCCTCAGTTGCACAAGTGACCAAATTTTTCGACCCAGAGAAGATCAACTGGGACACATACATGGAAAAAATCGAGAATTTCTTAGAAGCATCCAGCAACGAGGATGCCAGTGACAACAGAAAACACATCATATTCCTCTATCACTGCGGGCCACAGATCTACGATCTCGCCCAAACACTAACAGATCCTGACCTGGTAAGGTCGGTACCATGGGCCACCATAACAACGAAGCTGAAGGCACACTTCAAGCTGTCCAAACCATCAAGAGTCTACCGGCACAAATTTGAGAACATGAAGCAAGCCGATAATAATAATAATAATAATTTATTGAATTTGTATGCCGCCCCTCTCCGCAGACTCGGGGTGGCTAACAACAATAATAAACACAACATGTACAATCCAATAATAAAAACAACTAACATACCATGCATAACTTGTAATGGCCTAGGGGGAAGAGCTATCTCAACTCCCCCATGCCTGGCGGTATAAATGAGTCTTGAGTAGTTTACGAAAGACAGGGAGGGTGGGGGCAGTTCTAATCTCTGGGGAGAGTTGGTTCCAGAGGGCCGGGGCCACCACAGGGAAGGCTCTTCCCCTGGGGCCCGCCAAACGACATTGTTTAGTCGATGGGACCCGGAGAAGGCCAACTCTGTGGCACCTTATCGGTCGCTGGGATTCGTGCGGTAGCAGGCGGTTCCGGAGGTAATCTGGTCCATTGCCATGTAGGGCTTTAAAGGTCATAACCAACTCTTTGAATTGTGACTGGAAACTGATCGATAGCCAATGCAAGCCACGGAGTGTTGAAGAAACGTGGGCGAATCTTGGAAGCCCCACGACGGCTCTCGTGGCTGCGTTCTGCACGATCTGAAGTTTCCGAACACTTTTCAGAGGTAGCCCCATGTAGAGAGTGTTGCAGTAATTGAACCGCGAGGTGATGAGAGCATGAGTGACTGTGAGCAATGACTCCCTGTCCAAATAGGGCTGCAACTGGTGCACCAGGCGAACCTGGGCAGAGACAACGAAACAATTTGCCACTCGTCTCAGAGTGCTCGTGGTGAAATGCAAGTACGAGAACCAAGAACCTAGGCTGGTAGACAGACTAATCTTTGGCATGTAAAATACAGATGTCCAGAACAAACTCATCACAGATGAAGACACTACGCTGCAGGAGATTCTCAAAGCCGCACAAGCGATCGAGGTCTCCGAAGCAAGGAAAGGAAAGGACAGGAAAGGAAAGGAAAGGAAAGGGGTGAAGGGAGGGGAAGAGAGGAGAGGGGAGGGTTTCAGTTGGTCAGTTTCCATCCATTATTCCTTGTCTATATATATTTTATATTTATCTTTGATCTATGTAAAATATATAAATGTATAATGTAATATGTATATATACCGAGTCTACAGAGAGGGGCGGCATACAAATCTAGTAAGTATGTAAGTAAGTAAGTAAGTAAGTAAGTAAGTAAGTAAGTAAGTAAGTAAGTAAACAAACAAGCAAGCAAACAAGCAAGCAAGCAAACAAACAAACAAACAAATTGCTCAAAAAAATAAAGAACCCATCCTAGACCTGAATGAATGAAATATTCTCGTTAAATACTTTGTTCTGTACAAAGTTGAATGTGCACAACAGCAGATGAAATTGATTGTCAACCAGTGTTGCTTCCTAAGTGGACAGTTTGATTTCACAGAAGTTTGATTTACTTGGAGTTATATTGTGTTGTTTAAGTGTTCCCTTTAATTTTTTTAGCAGTATATTTATCTTTGATCTATGTAAACCATATAAATGTAATCTAAAATGTAAAACATCTCCATCTCTCTCTCCCTCCGTCCCTCTCCCTCTCCTCCTTCTTTCTGTGGTCACTAGAAAGAGATACTGACTAAACAGGTGTCAGCTTCCAATTGCCTAACCAGATGCGACCTGTTCAATTCTGAAGACAATCATAAGTCTGGATCCCCCACCATAGAGTCTCCTCCTAGCATTGTGTCCCTTTTCTTCCATCTGTCCTAACCAAAAGCCCTAACAATTGTGGAACCAATCAGTGACAGGGAGCAACAGCAGAGGGATGAAAGAGCCACATGCGGTTCCAGAGTTACAGATTGCCAACCCCTGGATTATTTGTTTGTTCGTCATGCATGTATCGGTGGTATACAAAGATAGAACAATATTTATATACATGATACTAGTAAGAGAGAAACATTAGGACATGGGATGGAAGTCACGCTGGTACACTTATGCACGCCCCTTACTGACCTCTTAGGAATCAGGAGAGGTCAACAGTGGATAGTCTAAGGGTAAAGCTTTGAGGATTAGGTGACGATACCGCAGAGTCTGACAACTACAGTGGTACCTCTTCTTAAGAACTTAATTCATTCTGTGACCAGGTTCTTAAGTAGAAAAGTTTGTAAGTAGAAGCAATTTTTCCCATAGGAATCAAAATAAAAGCAAATAATGCATGCAAACCCATTAGGAAAGAAATGAAAGTTCAGAATTTGGGTGGGAGGAGGAGTAAGAAGAGGAGGAGGAGGACAGTCGCTGCTGAAGGAAGAAGGCTTTTAAAAAAGAGGGACCCCGAGGCAGCAAGGAGGAGCATGTGCCTCCCATACATCCAGCGCGAGGCTGCCTCCCATACACTGCGCCAGAGAGAGAAACCCAGGGGGAATGGCAGGAAACTGGCCGGGCCTTCGTGCTGCTCTCAAATTTCCTGGGAAACTTTTCCGGGCTTGGGTTCTTAAGTAGAAAATGGTTCTTAAGAAGAGGCAAAAATATCTTGAACACCCGGTTCTTATCTAGAAAAATTCTTAAGTAGAGGTACCACTGTACTTTGTTACTAAAGTCGTATTTCCTGCAGTCAAGTTTAGAGCAGTTTACTTTAAATTGGTATCTGTCGTGTGCTCCATTGTGGATTAGATGGAAAAAATCCCTTTGTGCATTAGATGGTACATAATCCACAATGGGTTTTTTTCATCCCTTCTTTCAGTAGAGACCATGTACTTCTAGATCAAGGACTTTTTATGAACCCTATGACTTCTCTAATCATTTTCCTTCCATTCTAACATAAAAAAATAACAAAATCTGCAATTTATCCTCTGAAAAAGGGCATTTCCCCTTCTCAACAAACTATCATAGCCAAGCCTCATATTTTTACCAATGGTGGTTTCATTTATTTCATATTTCTTAACCTCCCCACCTCCAAAAAAATATTAAATACCATTTTCAGCAAGAGACTGTCACCTTTCTTTGCTCAAAAGCACATATCATCTTAGAAAGGAGGGGGACATTTTCCCCAATTAAAGAAAATAATTCTCATCTACCCAATACACAGTTATTTATGGATAGAGTTCACTACTAGCCTCATGAAAGTGAAAGAAGATTTGTGGATGAAAAATTAACATTTATGGAAATGAGGTGGGGAATTTTAAATTAAAATCACTGAGTTTTCTAACTTACATTTGGCTTATCGCATAAAATATGCTCTTGCAAGCTGTTCTCAAATGTTGTTGGTGAATTTCATACTCGGAATACTCATTAACTCGCCGGAAAGCAATAGGTAAATTACCATGGTGGGGTTTTTTATTTTATTTTTATTTTTTCTCATACTATTATAGCTCAAGCCGATGCAATTTAATAGAGAGAGCAAAATATCATATTTTATTACTTGCCATATTTTTAATCAGGGACGTAGATGGCAACTGTAAATACACATCTCTGGACCAATTATGTAAATACTCCAAATAGTAGAATTTTGTCTGGGAAATGTTTGAAGTTGGTGGGAATATTCTATAGCAAACAGTTTAGAACAGTCTGGTTAATCAAAGTAAGGTGCCTAATTTTATGTAAACATATATTTCTACCCTCAGAGGGAAGACAAATTATGCTGTGAAATGAAGGAAAGGTCTTAATATGTGGAATTTTGGAACTTGAATTTAAATTTGAAAAATTATTATTCCATTCCTCATCATATTGGCTATTAATTTGAAATATTTATTTATTTATTTATTCATTCATTCATTCATTCATTCATTCATTCATTTAGTCCAATACACAATAATACACAATGAAGGTTATAGAGGATATAGTAGAGAGGAAATATGAGATATAGAAGAGACTATAGGACAGGGGACGGAAGGCACTCTAATGCGCTTATGTACGCCCCTTACTAACCTCTTAGGAATCTGGAGAGGTCAACCGTGGATAGTCTAAGGGTAAAATGTTGGGGGTTATAATGAATCTATAATTTGATATTTTATTGTAAATATAATGTAAATGTAAATATGCATTCAGTTCTGGTCACCACACTTCAAAAGAGACATAGAAACTCTGGAGAAGGTGCAGAAAAGAGCAACCAAAATGATAAGAGGACTAGAAACCAAGACATACAAAGAGAGGTTGCAGGAACTGGGCATGGATTGCCTAGAGAAAAGAAGGGCCAGGGGGAGACATGATAGCTGTCTACAGGTACTTGAGGGGTTGCCACAGAGAGGAGGGGGTCACACTGTTTTCCAGGGCACCAGAGGGCCAGACGAGGAACAACGGTTGGAAGCTGACCAAGGAGAAATTCAACCTAGAAATAAGGAAGAACTTCCTGTTGGTCAGAGCAATCAACCAGTGGAACGGCCTGCCAGCGGAGGTTGTGAACTCCCCAACTTTGGATATTTTCAAGAGGAGATTGGACTGTCATTTGGCTGTGTGTGTGTGTGTGTGTAGGATTTCCTGCTTAAGCAGGGGATTGGACTTGATGACCTGCAAGGTCCCTTTCAACTCTAATAAATAAATAATAAATAAGCAAATGTGGAACTTCTAGGAAGTAAGGGTTTTTAGTTAAGAGAAAAACAGGCAGAAAGAAAAAATGAGAACGATGAATAAAGAAAACAAGGATGAGAAGAAAGCACTATGGCTTAGATTTAAGAAATTAGAGATATAATATCTAGCAGAGGAAGTTAATAATAGCGGTGGATTTAATTGGAAGATAATTTGTGTAATCCAGATGATGAAATTAGATAAAGGAGGCGGCAAGAGTTAAATAAGTAAAGAAATAAATAGAATGGACTTGAGGTTTCTTTTTAAAAAATGTATCTAAAAGATATATGCTTATTAAGTTGTACAACTTATTAAGTTGTCTTAGTTATGGGTTTTTTTGTGGAGAAAAATTAAAATAAAATTACAAAAATAGGTCCTCATTTTATCAACCTTGGAAGGATGGAAGGCTGAGTCAACCTAGAGCTTACTGAGATACGATCTGCCAAACTGCTGGCAGCCGGTGATCAGCAGAAGTAGCTTGCAGTACTGCACTCTAACCAATGCGCTACCATGGCTCTTTTGCTAATGCACAATGGTGAAGTGAGATCTCTTTCATTTGAAAAGTAATAATACAGTAAGTAAACATATTGCAGTAGTTCTCTTGAGGTCATCAGATCACCTCCGAAAAATAACTGAGATCTAGGTTTATTTATTTTTTTATTGATTTATTTTGTCCAATACACAATGAGGGTTTTAGTGGGTATATATCTATATACACATAGTAAAATACATGATGAAGGTTATAGAGGAGATACTCATAGTAAAATATATCTAAGAAATAATAGAAAAGAAGGTATAGTAATAGAACATATCAATGAAAGAATAGAAGAAGAAATATAGGAATAGAAGAAAGGTATAGGAGATATAGGAGAGCAATAGGACAGGGGGCGGAAGGCACTCTAGTGCCCTTACTGACCTCTTAGGAATCTGGATAGGTCAACCGTAGATAATCTAAGGGTAAAGTGTTGGGGGTTTGGGGATGACACTGTAGATTCCGGTAATGAGTCCCACGCTTCGACAACTCGGTTACTGAAGTCATATTTTTTACAGTCAAGTTTGAAGCGGTTAATATTAAGTTTAAATCTGTTGTGTGCTCTTGTGTTGTTGTGGTTGAAGCTGAAGTAGTCGCTGACAGGCAGGACGTTGCAGCATATGATCTTGTGGGCAATACTTAGATCTTGTTTAAGGCGTCTTAGTTCTAAACTTTCTAGGCCCAGGATTGAAAGTCTAGTCTCACAGGGTCTTCTATTTCGAGTGGAGGAGTGAAGGGCTCTTCTGGTGAAGTATCTTTGGACATTTTCAAGGGTGTTAATGTCTGAGATGCGATATGGGTTCTAAACAGATGAGCTATATGGGTCTGGCAAAAGTTTTGTAAGCTCTGGTAAGTAGTGTGAGATTGCCAGAGCAGAAGCTACGTAGGATTAGGTTTACAACTCTTGAAGCCTTCTTGGCTATATTGTTGCAGTGGGCTTTGGCACTTAAATTTTTGTTATTAGTATACCAAGGTCTTTAACCGAGTGGGGATTATCTGTGATAATTTGATTATTCAGTTCATATTTGGAGTTCAGATTCTTCTTCCCAATGTGTAGGACAGAGCATTTGCTAGTTGAGATTTGGAGGTGCCATGTGTTAGACCACTCAGAAACAGCGTCAAGGTCTTTTTGGAGAGTAGTTGTGTTATCGGTGGTGTTGAAGAGTTTTACATCATCGGCGAAGAGGTTGCCAGAGCTCAGCATTAAATTGCAGTCATACTAATCAGGTGACATGAAATCATTGGGATAATGTTCTTTTGAAGAGTTGACAATCACACAAGCACATCCATTACTAAGGATGCATTTTCTTCTTAACGCATCATCGGGAATTTAAACGACATCAAATTATGTGACTAGAACTTTCGGACTACTTTTAAAGCACAAACAATATTTGGAGAGGAGATAGGGAAACTTTTTGAGGCTGAAGTGAAGTTCTTAAGTTGTTTTGGGGTTTTTCTATGCTGCGTTTTGCTCCCACAAAGTAGCAGCCTTTTGAAATCCCAGCTTGCTGAGATATGTAACCCTTAGTGATCGAATTTGAGAAGCATTGCCCTTTTTCTTATATGTTGTGCTCGTTTAGGCTGGCATGCAACTCGAGTATCCCTGAATTGAAGCGAGCCCATCCGTTTCCTCTTTCCAGTAATTTAATTTATAGGGTTGGTTTAAAAAAAAAAAAATCCCTGGAGTGATTCAATTTCAAAGACAACTGTACAAATGTTTTCCTAGCTGGAGGGAAGCGCTTGCTGCTTCGGAAGGCAAGGAATGGCATGTTTGTTTTCTCTGCGCAGTGTGCATGGCTACCATGACATTTGCTGGCTTTCCTTCCTCCTGTCAGTCCCACTGCTCAGTCGCTTGTTATTCAGCCTCTCTGATAAAGAGCACTAAGTCAACAGCAACATCTCTCAGGCACCAAACTTTCAAGTTTAAATTCGGGAAAATGGTCATCTAAAGTTGTCGTGTTTTCAACACATGCGTGGGTACAATGTAATTTACACCATTAATTTACAATCAGAATTGACCTGGAAGGGATTTTGGAGACACAGTTGGGATTCACATAATTTACCAAACAGATCGCCTGGCACCAAAAATGTAATAGCATTCTGCCATGCATGCATTTTGTTCACTTTGCAGGTTGACCACATATGCACAGCTTCAAAACAATGGTACCATAGATGTTCTGTCGAGCTCTCTGGTAGAATCCTCCCAAAAATGCACAGATACAATTTCAGACACACACACGTTTGAAAATTCAAAACAATGTTCTTTATACCTAAAATGCAAATAAACAGAGCACTCTTTTTGTATAGCAAAGAGCACTTGTCTCCAAACAAATTGGTAATTTTTACAAGTGCCTTATCAGTTTTGTGATACTTAGCTTGCAGCTGTGAGGCAATTCACAGTCCTTCTTCTTTCACAAAGTGAAACACACTTTGCTCTGGGTTAGTTTCAAAGTGGGGGAAAATCAGCACACAAAGATCAAAGTCAGCAAAGCAGTCATGAAACACAACGATCAGATAATCCTCCACAATGGCCAAACCCACAGGCTGCTATTTATAGCAGCCTCACTAATTACCACAGCCCCACCCAACCACAGGTGGCCTCATTTTCTTTGATAATAATCTCTCAGTTGTTGTTGCCTATGCATCGCTCTCCACATGCGTGGCTGTATCATTAACTCTTGTTCTGAATTCAAGGAGGAGCTAGATAATTGATCTCCTTCTGAGCTGTCTGCCACACTCTCCTCCTCCCTGTCACTTATGTCTTCTTGGTCAGAGGAGCCTTCATCAGCAGATTCCACCGGGGGCAAAACAGGCCTGCAGCATGTGGATGTCTCCCCCACATCCACAGTCCTTGGAGCAGGAGCTGGGCCAGAGCTAACCACAACATATAGAAATTGGTAAGCCCGTGTAAGGTTTCTGTACAACTACTGGGCTTACCATATCTTATCCAGTCCATCTGGAATGAGATATAAGCAATTATTTCCTTTGGTACTTTAAACCAGGGGAAGGTTCCTCCCAGTTTGGACCAGATTTTATTTATTCATTTATTTAATTTATATGCCGTCTGTTGTGAGTGCTCCTTGTCCACCTCTGATAATGTCAGATTCTGAGGAGGATGAGCCAGGCCCTTCTGGATACCCTGGGCCATGAGGGTTGTCGACTGATGCAGAGAGTGAGAATGAGGGAGAAATAGACCTGGATGAACCTGAGGAACCACCAGAGGGGGACAGGTATGTCAATGGGGGATTGGTCGAAGTCAGAGGACGAAGGGGATATTAAAGTGGATGAGCCACTCTTAGATGCTAGATTCAAGAGGTAGCAAAGCAGACAACACCACTTGTATGGTAAAAGGAAGTAATTTGTAATTTTAACTCTAGGGGGTTTGCTGACCACTCCCAGCAGGTATAAAAGGGAAGGATCTTGGGAAGTTCTGGGTGGAATTTTAACGTTGATTTGATGGATGCTGTGTTGGATTTGGGGTTCTAGAAAATGCTTCCCTAAATACCTGATTTCTGCTCTGCTAGAAGCTGCCTGCCTGTCAGAATATGGTGAGCTGAATTTTATACCCTATGACTCAACCTGTCTTATGTGGCTGGAATGCCATTAGCCCTGAAGCTGGCGCCTTTCCTGGAAGCTTATCTTTGCAGCAGAGAAATCTATTCCATGAACTTTTAAAGCCTGGATTCTGCTCCTAACTGTTGCTTTTTCAAATAAAGAGTGTAATTCAAAGCTTAAATTGTGGGTTTTAGACATTTGTTCCAATATGAAAAGCCCGGGATAGGAAATCGCCCAACCCTCAAAAGACTCTGAGCAGCTTACAACAAAACTATTTTGTCTTTTGCTTCTGCACATGCACAGAAGCTTTTTTATAGTACTGCATATGCGTGGAGGGTCATCTCCTCTGATGTGGTTACACCTACATCACACCAACACTCCCTGAGCTGCACTGGCTTCCAGTCGGTCTCCGGATGCAATTTCAGGTGTTGGTTATCACCTATAAAGCCCTACATGGCTTAAGGCTTGTGGGTTCAGTACAAAACCTTAAAATGTTACTGTGCTCCTCAACAAATAATGCTGCCTACCATTTGTCCTTCTTGTGGCTGTTCAAATAATGTGACTTAATCAACTGAAAAAGAGTCCAAGCACCTCTTTGAAAACTTATTTTGGTCAGTAAGCCACCAGTCACATGACCTTTAAGCCACCCCGGTCACATGATTGTCAAGCCACACCCACAAAATAAGCCACGCCCACAGTGTGGCAGTGAAAATTTTGGCAGCCCATCACTGGTATTCTCCCACTTAAAATCTGAGCTTTTCAAGGTTGAGTTTTGGCCAAAATTTTACATAAATGGTATTATACACCAGCACAACGTGCACACTTCCAGGGGAAAGGGAAAGGTAATTGTTGGCATGGTTGCCAAAAGAAAGGAATTTTCATGCATATGTTCTGGGAGTGTGTTGAAATTCAGAAATTTTGGAAGGAAGTGCAGAACGAAATAAATAAAATGCTAAATATTAATTGGATAATTACAAAAGAAATAGCGATATTAATTAAACAAAGAGAACTAAGAGATTTTAAAGAAATAAAAATTGCAGCACTGGAAAGTGCTCAAGCGGTAGTGGTATTGGGTTGGAAAGAGTCTATAAAATGGGCACTACAGAACTGGTACTGGTACATGGTGGATCACATTCATTTTGAAATCATGGAAATAAGATTAAACAATGAATTGATGAAAATAAATTGGAGAAGCTGATGGCACGATGGAATAAGGTGAAAAGTTATATGCTGAGTAGAATCTGTGATGAAAATGTGAAAAATAAACTCCAATCGCTCTTTCAATAATAACAAATGCAAAGTAGAGCTAAGGAAATACATATATATATATATATATAAACTAGTAAATATTTGAACCCCCCGCAATTGGTGGTGGTGGTGATGGTTATTGTCAGTCGGGTGATGGGCACATGCACTGTGCACTGTTTTATGTTTGTTTTATGTAACCTTTTGTACAAAACCAATATATATATATATATATATATATTTAAAAAGGTTGAGTTTTGGCCGAATAGGTTAGTAGCATTAGAATAGCCTGGAGAATGACAAATAAAATACTATCAGCTTTTAAAAAAAATGTAACAAGAGTCCTTTTCAAATCCAAACATCTTAAAGGATGTATCTATCACACACACACATACACACAAACACACACATACCAAAAAATAAACCCTTACTGCTCTAAAAATGAATGTAACTTGGCCTGCCAATCTTTTCTGGTAAAAGCTTTTCATAATGAGGATCTTTTCTGCCCCCAAAGCACTACATTCCAAACCATCATAATTTTCATCCACCGCCTCTCCTTGTATTTTCCTAAACACAGTGATTTGGATTAATGGGTGAGAGCTTCCAAACCTAGCATATTATTAAGGATAGAAAATGCACATCCAACCTGGCGGCATAAAGTCCTAAAGTTCTGCAGCTTCCTCCAAAGCTTTTTCTCAAAGATGTCAGGGTGACTCAGTAGGATTTGAACAAGCAACGAGTCATAATTGAAGGCTTAACTTAATTCCAAGATTGTAGGGGGAGAAATTCTAAGAGGGGGCGTTAAAAGTGATATCTGCCTAGAATCCCTATGTACAGGTGAAACTTGAAAAATTAGAATGTCGTGCAAACGTTCATTTATTATAGTAATGCAATCCAGCAGGTGACGTGGCTCCCCAAATCAACACAGACTGTGGAAACCTTTGCATCTCATTTGGAAACCCAGGACCCAGAGTACAGAGGAAGAGAGGGTCCGCAACTTGGGCGTCCTCCTCGATCCACAGCTGACATTGGAACATCATCTTTTGGTGGTGGCGAGGAGGACGTTTGCCCAGGTTCGCCTGGTGCACCAGTTGCAGCCTTATTTGGACAGGGAGTCATTGCTCACAGTCGCTCATGCCCTCATCACCTCGAGGTTCGATTACTGCAACGCTCTCTACATGGGGCTACCTTTGAAAAGTGTTCGGAAACTTCAGATCGTGCAGAATGCGGCCGTAAAAGGCATCGTGGGGCTTCCTAGATTCGCCCACGTTTCTGCAACACTCCGCGGCCTGCACTGGCTGCCGATCGGTTTCCGGTCACAATTCAAAGTGTTGGTTATGACCTTTAAAGCCCTACATGGCATTGGGACAGAATACATCCGGAACCGCCTTCTACCGCACGAATCCCAGTGGCCGATAAGGTCCCACAGAGTTGACCTTCTCTGGGTCCCGTCGACTAAACAATGCCGTTTGGTGGGCCCCAGGGGAAGAGCCTTCTCTGTGGCAGCCCCGGCCCTCTGGAATCAACTCCCCCCAGAGATTAGAATGGCCCCCACTCTCCTTGTCTTTTGCAAATTACTCAAGACCCACCTTTGTCGCCAGGCATGGGGGAGTTAGGATATTCCTTCCCCTAGGCCATTACAAGTTATGTATGGTATGTTTGTGTGTATGCTTGGTTTTTTTTAATAAGGGTTTTTAGTTGTTTTATTAAATTGGATTGTTACATGTTGTTTTTTATCATTGTTGTTAGCCGCCCCAAGTCTGCGGAGAGGGGCGGCATACAAATCCAGTAAATAATAATAATAATAATAATAATAATAATAATAATAATAATAATAATAATAATAATAATAATAATGGAGAAGCGCACACAGCAAGATGCTTGAGGTCCGTGGGAAGTTTGCACAGTCTGTGATTTGGGGAGCCAAGTCATCTGCTGGTGTTGGTCCACTGTGCTTCAATTAAGCCCAGGTCAACACAGCCATTTACCGGGAGATTTTGGATCACTCCATGCTTCCACCCGCATACGAGCTCTATGGGGATGGTGACTTAAATTTTAAAGCAGGACTTGGCACCTGCCCACACTGTCAAAAGCACCAGAACTTGCTTCCATCACTCAACACAGTACAACACAGGATGAAGAGTTAGAGAGGAAAAGCCAATCAGAGATTGCCACAGTCTCTGGTTGGCTTTTCCTCTCTAACTCTTCATCCTCTTGGGTGAACAGTGTGGTCAGGCGGTAGGGAAAGCAAGTAGAATGCTTGGCTGCATAGCTAGAGGTATAACAAGAAGGAAGAGGGAGATTGTGATCCTGCTGTATAGAGCACTGGTGAGATTGAGACCCCATTTGGAATACTCTATTCAGTTCTGGAGACCTCATCCACAAAAAGATATTGATAAAATTGAACGGGTCCAAAGATGGGCTACAAAAATGGTGGAAGGCCTTAAGCATAAAACTTGCCAGGAAAGACTTAATGAACTCAATCTGTATAGTTTGGGGGACAGAAAGGGAAAGGGGGGACAGGAAAGTGAACACAAGAATGGGAGGGCACAATCTGAGGTTAGTAAATAAATGAATGAATGAATGAATGAATAAACGAATGAACGAATGAACGAATAAGCAAATAGACAGATAGACAGACAGACAGACAGACAGACAGACAGATAGATAAATAGTTGGGGGAAAGATCAGAAGCAATGTGAGGAAATATTATTTTACTGAAAGAGTAGTAGATGCTTGGAACAAACTTCCAGCAGGCGTGGTTGGTAAATCCACAGTAACTGAATTTAAACATGCCTGGGATAAATACAGATCCATCCTAAGATAACACACAGGAAATAGTATAAGGGCAGACTAGATGGACCATGAGGCCTTTTTCTGCCGTCAATCTTCCATGTTTCTATGTTCTTCACTCTCAGACTTGGGTGGAAAAAACACTGTCTAAGATACCAATACACAGCTGTCTCTCAATCTTTGAAATCTGTAATCAGCTAAGCAGGAGATGGACCAGCCACAACAGGTTCTACTTACCTTCCCCACCAGTTCGCATGGAGACAGAAGTGCACGTTTTGTGCGTGCATGTCGTTTCACAGAAATGATCCTTTGAGCATGTGCACAGAAGCCTTTGTGCATACTCAATATGTGGATGATACCCAGCTTTACATCTCCACCCCATGCCCAGTCAACGAAGCGGTGGAAGTGATGTGCCGGTGCCTGGAGGCTGTTGGGGCCTGGATGGGTGTCAACAGACTCAAGCTCAACCCGGATAAGACGGAGTGGCTGTGGGTTTTGCCTCCCAAGGACAATTCCATCTGTCCATCCATTACCCTGGGGGGGGGGAATTATTGACCCCCTCAGAGAGGGTCTGCAACTTGGGCGTCCTCCTCGATCCACAGCTCACATTAGAAAACCATCTCTCAGCTGTGGCGAGGGGGGCGTTTGCCCAGGTTCGCCTGGTGCACCAGTTGCGGCCCTATCTGGACCGGGACTCATTGCTCACAGTCACTCATGCCCTCATCACCTCGAGGTTCGACTACTGTAATGCTCTCTACATGGGGCTACCTTTGAAAAGTGTTTGGAAACTCCAGATCGTGCAGAATGCAGCTGCGAGAGCAGTCATGGGCTTACCTAGGTATGCCCATGTTTCACCATCACTCCGCAGTCTGCATTGGCTGCCGATCAGTTTCCGGTCACAATTCAAAGTGTTGGTTATGACCTTTAAAGCCCTTCATGGCATTGGACCAGAATATCTCCGAGACCGCCTCCTGCCGCACGAATCCCAGCGACCGATTAGGTCCCACAGAGTGGGCCTTCTCCGGGTCCCGTCAACTAAACAATGTCGGTTGGCGGGCCCCAGGGGAAGATCCTTCTCTGTGGCGGCACCGGCCCTCTGGAACCAACTCCCCCCGGAGATTAGAACTGCCCCTACTCTTCCTGCCTTCCGTAAACTCCTTAAAACCCACCTTTGCCGTCAGGCATGGGGGAACTGAAACATCTCCCCCTGGGCATGTTTAATTTATACATGGTATGCTTGTGTGTGTGTCTGTTATTATATGGGATTTTTAAATCTTTAAATATTTTAAATTTGTCAGATTATTTATGATTTGTTCCACGTGTTGTGAGCCGCCCCGAGTCTTCGGAGAGGGGCGGCATACAAATCCAAATAATAAATAAATAAATGCTCAGAGGGCTTTGCTATCAATCCGCGATGACCGGAGGACCAGTTTGGTGAGCGGCACCAAATTTCCATTACGAGTGCTAAAGAACCAATCTGAAATGGCAGCAATCCACTACGGCTTCCTATGCCTAGGCATGACTTGCAATAAATCTCTTGGACTTTCACAATGTAGACCTGATTTCTTGGGTTAGACACACACCAAAATTTGTATTCTTGCTTTTTTGAGAACACAGTGGCAATAAAATTGATATTAATAAAAATATGAAGTAGTGGATGAAAAGAAGGGAAATATATAGAAATTAATAATCATTGGTCAGAAAAGTTTAGGTCATCACTGTGTTATAATTTTACATTTGATATAAGTTTATATTTGGTGTACCGTATTTTTCAGAATATAACAACACACCTTTTTCCTCCCTAAAAGAGGCTGAAAACTCAGGTGTGTCTTATACTCTGAATGGAACTTTTTTTCAAAGCTTTTTTTCCTTATCTTTTTTTCTTATCTTGCAGGTTCTTTCATTGTTAGTATCTGCAAAGAATGTTTTCCAAGCCCTGTTTTTGCAGGGTTTTTTCATTGCTTTTCCAAATGTTTCTTTCCAGTCCTAACCAGGTGCTAATGATGTTCCCAGCTCTTGTACCTGCTTGCAAGCTCTTTCATGTCACTCTCTGTGAATAATGTTTTCCAAACTCTGTCTTTGTAGGTTTTTTAAATTGTTCTACTTGCTCCAAATGTTTCTTTTCAGTCCTAACCAGGTGCTAACAATTTTCCCAGGTCTTACCTGCCTGTTACTCTGTTGCTCTTTGCAAAGAATGTTTTCCAAGCCCTAAGTCTTTGAGAGGTTTTTTTTTTCATTGTTCTAACTTGCTCCAAATGTTTCTTTCCACCCCTAACCAGGTGCTAAAAATGTTCCCAGCTCTTACCGGCTTGTAAGCTCTTTTATTGTTATTCTCTGCAAAAAAATATTTTCCAAGCCCTAAGTCTTTGTAGGCTTTTTTTCCATTGCTCTACTTGCTCAGAATTTTTCTTTCCAGCCCTAACCAGGTTCAAAGCTCTTTCATTGTTACTCTCTCAAAATAAGGTTTTTTAAAAGCCCTAAACAGGGGGTAAAATAATGTGCTGAAACTGACCAGACTAAGGACTCTAGCCAGATGAGTATCTGGTAAGCAGATTATTTTCCTTATTTTTCTTCCCAAAAACTAAGGTGTGTCTTATACTCAGGTTATTATTATTTATTATTATTTATTATACTTGTATGCCACCACTCTCTGGTGCATCTTATATTCCAAAATATACAGTAAGTTTAGCATTTATATTACATACGGCATCCTGACCTCACTTATGGATGTTAGTTAAATTGTTTTATAAATGTGTTTTAACTTTATTTTAAATCTTATTTTGTTTGCCACTCTGCTTGTACAGCTCTACCATTGCAAAAAAATGAGTTCATAATTGATTGAAATGTTTGGATCTAAATTATATTGTCTTAGCCACAAACCTTTAAATGTAGCAGGATTGAACTCACCTAATCGACTAGAACAAATCTGGCAGGAAGTCATTTCCTGCTAAATATTATGAAACCCTTTCCAAACCTTCCATTGATTTTTAAAAAGGCTTCACATCTAGTCATTTATTTAAAATAATATTTTGAAGAGAGTCCTGAACTATTGTCACTCACCCTCTTCCACCTGTTGTGATTCAAGCTTTCCTACTAACCTTGTTTGCCACTGAAAGGTCAGACATAGACTTGAAAATTGCCACCTGTCAGTGTTTATTGTTTTTAAAGAAGCGGGATTGTTAAATTTCCAAACTTCCTATGAGGTTCCATTATAGATAAATCCACTGACCTTTCACCATTGCCACAGTTTAATTCAGCCCAAGGAATTAAATTGTAGGGTGAGGTCATGAAGAAAAAGAAGGGACACAATTTTACCATTAGCATTTTAAAAACATCCAACAGTTTAAGGAATCTGAACAAGGACTTTTACTAAACTGTTAGGCCAACTGAAGAAAACATTTGCTAGACAAGGTATTAGAAAATAGGTCAACATCTCAGTCAAAGCAAGCATGCAAAATTAAGAGCCCTGCCTCAAAGGTTTTTCAGAGAGTTCAAAGTTTCAATGTGTTCATCTTTCGGCTAACTGGCTCCTTGTATCCATCACACCAGACCTCAATTGCCTTGTTCCTTCTCCTGTTCCTCCTTATTTTCCTATTTCAATCTTCACTTTTAATCTTGCTTCCTTCTAGTTCAACCAGTGTGACCATCCATTGATTCCTAAGTTCCTTGTTTCAGATCTTATGGCCTTTACACATGCTTGACAAAAACCCCCAAAAAACCAGCAAAGATGCCCATATATGTGAGTGGTTTTTTTGTTGAGTCCTTTTCATTATCAGCAAAAATATGCTACACACATTCACACGTGTGTGTGTATATTGTCAAAGAAATAAAGAGAACACTCAAATAACACATCCTAGATCTAAATGAATGAAATATTCTCATTGAATACTTTGTTCTGTACAAAGTTGAATGTGCACAACAGCAGATGAAATTGATTGTCAACCAGTGTTGCTTCCTAAGTGGACAGTTTGATTTCACAGAAGTTTGATTTACTTGGAGTTATATTGTGTTGTTTAAGTGTTCCCTTTAATTTTTGAGCAGTGTATATATACAGTATATATAAAGCCCAATTGGCTCCTTGTATCCATCACACCAGACCTCAATTGCCTTGTTCCTTTGCCTGTTACTCCTTATTTTCCTATTTCAATCTTCACTTTTAATCTTGCTTCCTTCTAGTTCAACCAGTGTGACCATTCATTGATTCCTAAGTTCCTTGTTTTAGATCTTCTGGCCTTTATACATGCTTGACAAAAAAAAACCAGCAAAGATGCTCATATATGTGAGTGGGTTTTTTTGTTGAGTCCCCCTTCCTTTTCATTATCAGCAAATAGCGCCGGTCGACTTACCGGCCCGGCAGCATTTGCCGAAGGGGCCGGGCAGACACCGGACTCTTCAAATGGCGGCCGCCATCTTGTTTTCGGCCGAAATCTCGCGAGATGAGATTTCGGCCGAAAATTCAGGCCCACGTGGCCTGACGTTGCTGCCGGTCCGGGCGGGGCTTGCTGGCCCTATTTAAGGGCCTGCAGGCCCTGGGCCAAGCCTTTTCATCTGGGACCGGCAGTAGGAGCAGACACCCGCCCGCCCTCCCTATTTTGCAGTGTGCTACTATTGGGTCGCCCCTAGGGGGGGCCGAATGGGAATGTTTTGCGGCCTCGCCCATTAGGCATGGCCGTTTTTTCGCCCATTCCACACTGGGGAGATGGATGTGCGGTTAGGGGGTGCTTGCATTTAATAGGTTGATTGGCTTACCTTTGGTCATTTGGGTAGGCAGGTTAGGGGCGGAAATCTGGGTGGTGGTTAGCAACTGCGCGTTCTCCCTTGGGCATCTTTGGGGATGATTGACAGGTTCTCTCCAAGCTCATGGTGGGGTGCTACCTGAGCAGTTGGGGGGAACCTGTCTTTGGGTCCCGCACATTGAAGTCCCTGGGTAGGGGTGCGCCGGCGGGACCCCCCTCATGCGAGTGCATGGCACGGTCTCAGGTGAGGGAGAGGTCCCTCACCTGGACTAGCATCGAGCTACATCCATAGTTGCCCAGGAATGTTGATTACTACGTCATTTCCGCCCCGGAAGTATTTGTTTGACCCTGCAGGTCCACTGTTTGGGTCATAGTTAAGCATGTTGATTTTATGCTAATTTATGCTAATTTAATTTAAATAAATTATGCAAATTATTATTAATAAAAATGACCCAAGTTTAAATCCAGCTCTTGTGTCCGTGTCGTTACTCCGTCTCTTCGGCAAAATATGTCACACACACACATACGTGTGTGTTTATATACTGCTCAAAAAAATAAAGGAAACACTCAAATAACACATCCTAGATCTGAATGAATGAAATATTCTTTGTTCTGTACAAAGTTGAATGTACACAACAGCATGTGAAATTGATTGTCCATCAGTGTTGCTTCCTAAGTGGACAGTTTGATTTCACAGAAGTTTGATTTACATGGAGTTATTTTGTGTTGTTTAAGTGTTCCCTTTATTTTTTGAGCAGTGTATATATACAATATATGTAAAGCCCAATTGGGCTTTTTATCAGGGGATGTCTTATTTTGGTGAAAACTGGGTATACTCAATGGATCTCCTATCTGAAAAAGCTAAATCCTAGCAATGGGACCAATATCTAAGGGGCTGACACAAAGAAGAAAGGATCAATCTCTTCTCCAAAGCACCTGAAGAGAGGACAAGAAGCAATGGATGGAAACTAATCAAAGAAAAAAGCCATCTAGAATTAAGGAGAAATTTCCTGATGGTTAGAACAATTGGAATGACTTGCCTCTAGAAGTTGTGGATGCTCCAACACTGGAAGATTTTAAGAAGAGATTGGACAATGATGAAATGGCCTAGGGTTTCCTACCTGAGTTGGACTAGAAGACCTCCAAGGTCCCTTCCAATCGTGTTCTTTGGTTATTCAAAATGTTTATCCTCCTCTTCTCTTTGCAGATCTTATGTTGTCAGGCATGGATGAATAGGATTAGATATCTGAGGATTTCTTGCATTTGAGAAGATTATTATTATTATTATTATTATTATTATTATTATTATTATTATTATTAATTAGATTTGTATGCCGCCCCTCTCCATAGACTCGGGGCGGCTTACAGCAATGATAAAAACAATATATAATGACAAATCTAATAGTTAGAATCTAAAATAACAATAATACATTTAAAAAGTCTAAAAAACAAGAAACCCCAATATATAACAACATACATACAGTCATATCTTGCACAAAAAACTACATAGGCAGGGGGAGATGTTTCAGTTCCCCCACGCTTGACGGCAGAGGTGGGGAGTTTATGAAAGGCAAGGAGGGTGGGGGCAGTTCTAATCTTTGGAGGGAGCTGATTCCAGAGGGTCGGAGCCACCACAGAGAAGGCTCTTGCCCTGGATCCTGCCAAACGACATTGTTTAGTTGACGGGACCCGGAGTAGACCAACTCTGCGGGACCTAACCAGTCGCTGGGATTTGTGCGGCAGTAGGCGGTCTCGTAGATACCTTGGTCCAGTGCCAAGATCCCCTATGATGGCTACCCTCAAGAACAGTGAGGTTGAAATGTAAACCAAAACACATGGGGTAGGGAGAAAGAATTGCTCCATGAAGAAATAGACATTTTCTGGATAAATGTTTACTCTAATTCAGTGGTCACCAACCAGTGGTGTGTGGACCATTGGTGGTCCATGAGAAAAATTTGGAGGCCCGCAAACCAATTATTCTGTACAGTTCTGGAGACCTCACCTACAAAAAGATACTGATAAAATTGAATGGGTCCAAAGATGGGCTACAAAAATGGCGGAAGGTCTTAAGCATAAAACTTATCAGGAAAGACTTCATGAACTCAATCTGTATAGTCTGGAGGACAGAAGGGAAAGGGGAACATGATTGGAACATTTAAATATGTGAAAGGGTTAAATAAGGTTCAGGAGGGGAGTGTTTTTAATAGGAAAGTGAACACAAGAACAAGGGGACACAATCTGAGGTTAGTTGGGGGAAAGATAAGAAGCAACGTGAGAAAATATTATTTGACTGAAAGAGTAGCAGATGCTTGGAACAAACCTCCAGCACACATGGTTGGTAAATTCACAGTAACTGAATTTAAACATGCCTGGGATAAACATATTTATTTATTTTATTTATTTATTCAATTTTTATGCCGCCCTTCTCCTTAGACTCAGGGCGGCTTACAACATGATAGCAATAGCACTTTTTTTAAATAGAGACAGCATATTGCCCCCACAATCCGGGTCCTCATTTTACCCACCTTGGAAGGATGGAAGGCTGAGTCAACCTTGAGCAGGTGATGAGATTTGAACCACTGACCTTCAGATCTATAGTCAGCTTCAGTGGCCTGCAGTACAGCACTCTACCTGCTGCGCCACCCCGGCTCATATATCCATCCTAAGAAAAAAAAACAGGAAATAGTATAAGGGCAGGCTAGATGGAAGCATGAGGTCTTTTTCTGCTGTCAATCTTCCATGTTTCTATTTGCATTTTTTATATTGCACTAAATACTATTTATCTTTTAAAAAAAATCATATTAGCAGTCCACGGGATTTAAAATTATGAATTTAGTGGCCCTTAAGTTCCCAAAGGTTAGCGGACCCTGCTCTAATTCAAAGAATTGGTGATTTACTTGAGATGGGAGCTGTTTAACTTTCAATCGACTATTCTCAGTAGCCTCACTAATAACAAAGTACAGTATAGATAACCAAAATCCAAAGTGACAATGCAATATTTGTGCTCACATTTTGATTGGCAGAGTATTATTAAGGCTGCGGGATGAACAAACAGGGTGGATTTCAGGAGGATTTCGAGGTGCCTTGAAACAAAACCAAATAAACCTTTGCTTAAAATTCAGCTCCATCTCAACCTGATGTGACTGTGCTAGGATAATCCCCTGGAAATGATTACGATAATAACTGCCAAAGGGGTGGGGTGCGGGGGATATACAGAAGCTGTAAAGCAACGCTCTGCAGCATTTTATATAATCTGATCATTCTTTTGCCAGATAATTTCACCAAACCAAACCTGAAAAAAACACCTAACGCTTTGTCAAGCCTCCCTCACAATTTCTGAAGTTTTCTTCTGCTTGTCTGTCTTATTCTCAAGGTATCAGAATGTTTCCTTAAAATGTTTTTTTTTTCCTTGGGTGGGATGGAGTTTTTAAGTGGGTTGCCCTGCAGTGATACTCCCTGGAGTTTTCTTTGTTGTTGTTGTTGTTACACATCTTTCCATCACTCAAAAATCTCCCTGGTCGTCCACAGACTTACCCAATCCATCCATCCGTCCATCACTGTATTTCCAAATACTAGTTAAAGGGGGGGGGGGGTTGAAATGAGCAGGCCTCTATCTCTTGCTTGGTGGAATCCCTGAGGACCACTGTGAAAACCCCCCAAAAGATTGGATAAGTTGAACAGTGGTCCATTCCAGCAGGGCAATTATGTTCTTAATCTAAAAACAGACTTAAATGCAGGGTTGGGCAGCAGGCAGGATGGAATGGAACACAGTTCCACCGGTGGAAATGAAGATGCGTGCACAGCTCAAGCTGATTGGCGGCTGTCACTTCCTGGATCACTGGTCGTGGCTCTCCTTTTCCCCCCTGCTGCTGCTGCGTCTGTGCTCCTTGCTTTTCTCCTCTTTCCTCCTTCCTGGCTTCGAGTGAGCTTCCCTCTCTCCTGCCTGGCTTCCTTCCAGCCTCACGTGACCACCTCCTGCCTGTGGTGCAAGCAGAAGTTGTCAGTGGAAGAGGCACTGGCAGCATTTATGCTTCTGGCAGCACTGTTTGCCTAGCTACCCAGCCTGAAGTGGGGGGGGGGGTAAACCCAGGAAGGAGAGCACGGAAAACGCGAAGCAAATTGTCACCCCAGTGAGCAACACTGGTAAAGTTGTAAGTCGAGGACTTAACAGTTCACTTGAATGATGATGATCGTTCCAGACACTCCCACCTGGTCACATGGCTGGCAAACCACTCCTACCCAGTCACATGACCATTAAGCCACACCCACAAAATTAGCCACACCCACAGTGTGGCAGTAAAGATTTTGGCTGCCCATTACTGCCCATATGTGTACATCTGGATGTTGTTTTCTGGAATTCAATGTCTGATGCAGGGGTGAAATCGGTAATGGGTTGCAGCCGGTATGGCTGGGATCAGGGCTCCAGTAGCGGAAATTGAGATGCGCGGGCATCTCCACTCCCCTGATGCATGCATGTGCGCACTCATATGGGATTTGGCTTCTGCGCATGTGCGGAAGCAAATAAATCAGCAAAAATCAGCAAAATCTTGCATATGTGTGTGTCTTCGCATGAGATTTCACTTGATGCACATGTTCAGAACCCAAATCTCACACCGACAGGCACACACGTGCCAACCGGCGCAGAGAGTTAAAAAACATAAATGGCGGTGTCCAGGTGGATGGGCGGAGCCTCTCCCTGCTCTCTCTCGCTCTCTCTCTCTTTCTTTCTTTCTTTCTTTCTTTCTTTCCCTTTCTCTTTCTCTCTCCCTGCCTCCCTCCCTCTCTCTTTCTCTCTCTCCCTTCCTTTCTTTCTTTCTTTCCCTCTCCTTGCCTCCCTCCCTCCCTCCCTCTCTCTTTCTTTCTTTCTCTTTCTCTTTCTCTCTCCCTGCCTCCCTCCCTCTCTCTCCCTCTCTCTCATTCCCTCCCTCCCTCCTTCCCTCTCTCTCTCTTTTTCTTTCTTTCTTTCTTTCTCTCTCTCTATCTCTCTCCCTCGCTCCCTCCCCCTCATTCCCTCCCTCTCTCTGTCTCTCCCCCCCTCTCTCATTCCCTCGCTCCCTCCCCCCTCTCTCTTTCTCTGTCTCCCTTCCCTTTCTTTCTTTCTTTCTTTCTTTCTTTCTTTCTTTCTTTCTTTGAATTTGTATGCTGCCCAACTCCTGAGGGACTCTGAGTGGCTCACAACCAAAAAAGCTAAAACATATCATGTAATATTAAAAGCACTTAAAAAACAATCTAAAACAATTTAAAACCAACAATTAAAAAACAGTTAAAATAGTTAAAAACATGCATGTCATTAATGGCTGGATCCCGATGTTGTGCCATCAGATCAATGGCTCCAAGCCTGCCAGAAAAGCCAGGTATTTGCAGCCTTCCAGAAGGCTAGTAGGGTGGGGACACTCCGGATCTCAGGAGATAGCTGGTTCCAGACAGATGGAGCAGCCACAGATAAGGCCGTTCCCTTCGGCCCTCTAGCTGATGCTGTTTAGCTGATGGGACCCAGAGAAGACTAACTGGGAGCTATGTGGTAGAAGACGGTCTCGAGGATAGTCTGGCCCTAACCTATGTAGGGATTTAAAGGTAATGACCAACACCTTGAATTGCACCCAGAAACCAATCCGGTGCCAGTGCAGTTTGCAGAGATTTGGAGTAAGATAGGTGCACCCACAACAGCTCGTGCAGCTGCATTTTGGACCAGCTATAGTCTCCAAACGCTCTTCAAGGGTAGCTGCATGGAGAGCGTGTTGCAATAATCGTGTTGCTATCAGTACTCCGAGCCACCAGTGGCCACCACTACCAGTACGCCCAAACCAGGCCGAACTGAAAGCTTTTTACCCGTGATCTGATGGAGAAAGGCTCATAGAATAAAAGACAAATATTTATCCCTGTATGCTTCCTTTGTACAACTTCCCTTCAAAAATATTCAACTCATTGGCTTCCGTGTAGGGAATTTGTGCAAGCAAGGAAAGCAAGAGACTTGGCTGAAGCTGCCGGGGCTGATGAAGAAGAAGACAGGACGGACAAAAGGCAGGGATCTGGTCTAAAAGATTCCTTAAGGGAGTTATCTATCTATCTATCTATCTATCTATCTATCTATCTATCTATCTACCTACCTACCTACCTACCTACCTATCTACCTATCTTATCTATCTATATCTATCTATCTATCTATCTATCTATCTATCTATCTATCTATCTATCTATCTATCTATCTATCTATCTACCTATCTTATCTATCTATCTATCTATCTATCTATCTATCTATCTATCTATCTATCTATCTATCTATCTATCTATCTACCTACCTACCTACCTAATCTATCTATCTATCTATCTATCTATCTATCTATCTATCTATCTATCTATCTATCTATCTATCTATCTATCTATCTATCTAATCTATCTATCTATCTATCTATCTATCTATCTATCTATCTATCTAATCTATCTATCTATCTATCTATCTATCTATCTATCTATCTATCTATCTACCTATCTTATCTATCTATCTATCTATCTATCTATCTATCTATCTATCTATCTATCTATCTATCTTATCTATCTAATCTATCTATCTATCTATCTATCTATCTATCTATCTATCTAATCTATCTATCTATCTATCTATCTATCTATCTAATCTATCTATCTATCTATCTATCTATCTATCTATCTATCTAATCTATCTATCTATCTATCTATCTATCTATCTATCTATCTATCTATCTATCTATCTATCTATCTATCTATCTAATCTATCTATCTATCTATCTATCTATCTATCTATCTATCTATCTATCTATCTATCTATCTATCTATCTATCTATCTATCTATCTATTGGATTTGTATGCCGCCCCTCTCCGTAGACTCGGGGCAGCTAACAACAATGATAAAAACAACATGTAATAATCCAATCCAATACTAAAATAACTAAAAAAAACCTTATTATAAAAACCAGACATACATAGAGACATACCATGGGTAAATTGTAAAGGCCTAGGGGGAAAGAATATCTCAGTTCCCCCATGCCTGATGGCATAGGTGGGTTTTAAGAAGCATACGAAAGGCGAGGAGGGTGGGGGCAATTCTAATCTCTGGGGAGAGTTGGTTCCAAAGGGCCGGGGCTGCCACAGAGAAGGCTCTTCCCCTGGGTCCCGCCAAATGACATTGTTTAGTTGACGGGACCCGGAGAAGGCCCACTCTGTGGGACCTAACTGGTCGCTGGGATTCGTGCAGCAGAAGGCAGCCCCTGAGATAATCTGGTCAGATGCCATGAAGGACTTTATAGGTCATAACCAACACTTTCCTATTGAAAACACTTCTCTATATATACATGCCAAAACCTCTTTCAAAACCATCATAAGTCTTAACAAATAACTTAGCAACATATTTCTATTTACTACAGAAAAGGAAAAAAAATAGACACTTATATGTGTTTTTATGGATTATATCTCTTATTTGTAATTTAATATAAATACCATAACCCATCCCTTAGCTTAGTGAAGTCTGAAAACATACTGTAATACAATTTAAAATAAACAGGACAGGACTGCTCAATCTTTGACCCATCAATATTTATTTTGATTTATTTCCTACCTTTCATATAGGAGTTCATGGAACTGTTGAGTAATATTGAACAGTGCTGAAAATAAGCCTATTTTCTATTTTCTGTACATCAAGCAGGATAAAAGTAACTTGACTACTGTAACGCTCTCTACATGGGGCTACCTTTGAAAAGTGTTCGGAAACTTCAGATCGTGCAGAATGCAGCTGCGAGAGCAATCATGGGCTTCCCTAAATATGCCCATGTTACACCAACACTCCACAGTCTGCATTGGTTGCAGATCAGTTTTCGGTCACAATTCAAAGTGTTGGTTATGACCTATAAATCCCTTCATGGACCAGATTATCTCAGGGACCGCCTTCTGCTGCATGAATCCCAGCGACCAGTTAGGTCCCACAGAGTAGGTCTTCTCCGGGTCCTGTCAACTAAACAATGCCGCTTGGCGGGACCCAGGGGAAGAGCCTTCTCTGTGGCAGCCCCGGCCCTCTGGAACCAACTCCCCCAGAGATTAGAATTGCCCCCACCCTCCTTGCCTTTCGTAAGCTACTTAAAACCCACCTCTGCCATCAGGCATAGGGGAACTGAGATACTCTTTCCCCCTAGGCCTTTACAATTTTATGCATGGTATGTCTGAATGTATGTTTGATTTTTACTTTAATGGGTTTTTAATTGTTTTTACTATTGAATTATTGCGTATACTGTTCTATTATTGTTTAGCTGCCTCGAGTCTCCGGAGAGGGGCGGCATACAAATCCAATCAATCAAATCAAATAAAAACCAATCAGGAAATTTCCATGGGTGAAGTGGACTTGAACCTGGAATGCCCAGTTCCAGCATCTCCACTCAAACATAGCCACCAGGTAAACAGCAAATACATCAGCTATGGATGCTCCAAAGAAGTTATTTATTTAAACAAATCTAAAGTGGGCAAAAGATTTATGGAATCCCTATGAAGTTTTTTCTTTTTTTATTATTATTTTTAATTGGTTTTCAAATGTATTTTAAAACAGACAAATAAATAGCAACAAAAACAGATAAAACAATAACAACAACAACAAAAATTATAATATCAGCAAACACTCAGTATTTCTGCATTGCTACATCAGATATTTACCCTATGAAGTTTTGTAAACAGTCTCTTTAAGAAGCTCTTTCTCTTTTTTAGATGTCTCCATCTTCACGAATGAAAATGAAATGAATAAATGTCCATCTTCATGAATGAATGTCCATCTCCATGAATGAATGCTCATCTTCATGAATGGAAACGAATGAAAATGACCATGAAAAAACCTCTACGCTGTATCTTGACAGGCATACAAGATGTCAGAAATAGACCTCAAATAGAAAATAGTGCTTAGTGTTCAGTTCAACTACCGATTATATATGACCACTAAAAGCTGTAAAACAATTTCAGTAACATGGTGCTCTGGACAGAAGAACAGAATGGAAGCACTGAAGTGGACAATGCAGACAGCCATTCAAGGATGTTGACATTTTTCTCCTTTCATGACAACTAAATATATTTCAGGTAGAATAGATGTGTTGCCGCACATCACATCATACCAGTGAAAGGCCCAATAAACCAACATGATGTGGTTTCGATAACAAATATGGTCAGACAAATATAAGAAAGCGCATAAGAAATATCACAAACTTAAAGTGATGTAAGGGTAGGTGGAGGA
This sequence comes from Erythrolamprus reginae, assembly GCF_031021105.1. NCBI lineage: Eukaryota > Metazoa > Chordata > Lepidosauria > Squamata > Dipsadidae > Erythrolamprus > Erythrolamprus reginae. The sequence continues at coordinate 16,872,084 of NC_091956.1, read as the reverse complement.
GCATGCATAAGCGAACCATTGTGCCTACCATCCCTGTCTTACTGCTCTATTGTCCTCTTTTATCATTACTTTTACTTATGCTATAGTTTATAGTTTATTAGATTTGTATGCCGCCCCTCTCCGAAGACTCGGGGCGGCTCACAGCATAGCAATAATACAATACATTACAAATCTAACAGGGGCGGCATACAAATCTAAATCTAAATCTAAAAACTTAGATCCATTTAAAAGACATTAATAACATAATAAAACCTCTAGCTATGCAGTCACACACATTCAACCTAATCTATCATGCATTAAGGCCAAAAATATAATAAAAAGGGGAAAAGATGGTAATTATCCCCATGCCTGGCGACAAAAGTGGGTCTTGAGCATTTTACGGAAGGCGAGGAGGCTATTCGAATCTCTGGAGGGAGTTGATTCCAGAGGGCTGGGGCCGCCACAGAGAAGGCTCTTCCCCTGGGTCCCGCCAGCCGACATTGTTTGGTCGACGGGACCCAGGGAAGGCCCACTCTGTGGGACCTAATCGGCCGCTGGGATTCGTGCGGCAGGAGGCGGTCTCGGAGATATTCTGGTTATGTTTATACAAACTACAATCCTATACATGTTTGACAAATACAATAAATAAGTAGGTAAGTAAGTAAGTAAGTAAGTAAGTAAGTAAGTAAGTAAGTAAGTAAGTAAGTATATATATATATATATATATATATATATATATATATATATATATATATATATATATATATATCCAGGGTTTTATATATATATATGTATGTATGTATGTATGTACAACACAAAGATTGAAACTTCAGCCTGATGATGGTGAATGTGATTTCGCCGAAACGTCGCATAGACATGCAAAACATTACACAGGGCAAAACCCGAACTCAGAACAATCTACATATATATATATATATATGCTCGCTTTGTGCATATATATATATATATATATATATATATATATATATATATATATATATATATATATATATATATATATATATATGTAGATTGTTCTGAGTTCGGGTTTTGCCCTGTGTAATGTTTTGCATGTCTATGCGACGTTTCGGCGAAATCACATTCACCATCATCAGGCTGGAGTTCCAATCTTTGTGTTTTTGCAAATGAATATTAGCAACTGACATTTCTTCTTAGCATGTAGTGTGGGGGTGGAGATTTGCTTTGAATGTAGCAAATAGATTGGGTGACTATGCTTCCGTGATCTGATTGGTTGGTGTAATCATGGTTATAGAAGGAATGGCATGAAGATTATGAAGTGTTTTGTTTAAGTCTGATTTCCAAATATAAAATTCTAAAATCATAATAATTAAAGGATTGACATATTGATTATAATGAAGTGTTTATTTTGTTTAAGGCTGGTTTCCAAATCTCTGGCAGGCGCGAGGTATCATCCCTTTTATTTAAACAAAAAGATCTTTTTTCAATTTCGATAGCTTCTAGAGAGATTCTTTTATATAAATTCTCTGTTTTGTGGAGTAATTTAGTTTTTTCAAAGTCAATTTCGTGCCCTGTTCTTTTAATGTGCTGGACAAGGGAGGAGGTCTTCTCCTTTTTCTTGACTGCATTCATATGTTCTGCCATGCGCTGGCTCACTCTTCGGTTAGTTTGTCCAATGTATGTGGCTGCACATGTTTTGCAAGGGATTTCATAGATTCCTTGGTATTCTAATTGGATTTTATCTTTGGGGCTCCTTAGGATATTAGATATTTTTTGGTTAGTGCAAAATGAGGTTTTGATGTTATGTTTTTGTAGAATTTTACTAATTTTATCCGTGGTGCCTTTGATGTAAGGAAGGATGGTGGTGCCATTGTCCTGTTCTTGATCTTGTTTTTTGGGGGGTGTCTCTTTATTGATTAGGTTTGTTATTGTTTTCTCTTTGAATCCATTAGAAATTAGTACATCTTTGAGTTTGTTCAATTCAGTTTTTAAGTGCTCATGGTCAGCTAAGCGTTTGGTTCTGGTGATGAGAGTTTTGGCCACTGAGGTGATTTGTGCGGGGTGGTGGTGTGAGTGTGCATTTAGATAACGGTTGGTATGGGTTTTCTTTTGGTAGATAGTATGTCCTAGGCTGCCATTGGGTTTTTTATAGACCAGTACATCTAGAAAGGGAAGTTGATCATTGATTTCTGTTTCCATAGTAAACTGTATTTTGGGGTGTAGGCTGTTGAGATGAGTGAGGAAATTGTCTAGTTTTTCTTTACCATGTGGCCAAATTACAAAGGTATCATCAACATATCTCAGCCAAAGTTTGGGTTTGTATTTGGCTTGCTCTAAAGCATTATTTTCGAAATATTCCATATAGAGGTTGGCTATGACAGGTGATAGAGGTGATCCCATGGGGGCTCCCTCTATTTGTTTATATCTTTGTTCATTATAGATGAAGTATGTATTGGTCAGGCAGTGGTTGGTAAGGTCTAGGATATATTTGGGGGGTTTGTGTTTGTCTTGGATAGCTGTCAAGGCTTCTGTAATAGGTATTTGTGTGAACAGGGACACGACATCGAAACTTACAAGTAGGTCATCGGGTTGTAGGTTTTGTTTTTTAATTATTTGTATAAAGTGGGATGAATTTTGAACATATGAGGTAATACCTATTACAGAAGCCTTGACAGCTATCCAAGACAAACACAAACCCCCCAAATATATCCTAGACCTTACCAACCACTGCCTGACCAATACATACTTCATCTATAATGAACAAAGATATAAACAAATAGAGGGAGCCCCCATGGGATCACCTCTATCACCTGTCATAGCCAACCTCTATATGGAATATTTCGAAAATAATGCTTTAGAGCAAGCCAAATACAAACCCAAACTTTGGCTGAGATATGTTGATGATACCTTTGTAATTTGGCCACATGGTAAAGAAAAACTAGACAATTTCCTCACTCATCTCAACAGCCTACACCCCAAAATACAGTTTACTATGGAAACAGAAATCAATGATCAACTTCCCTTTCTAGATGTACTGGTCTATAAAAAACCCAATGGCAGCCTAGGACATACTATCTACCAAAAGAAAACCCATACCAACCGTTATCTAAATGCACACTCACACCACCACCCCGCACAAATCACCTCAGTGGCCAAAACTCTCATCACCAGAACCAAACGCTTAGCTGACCATGAGCACTTAAAAACTGAATTGAACAAACTCAAAGATGTACTAATTTCTAATGGATTCAAAGAGAAAACAATAACAAACCTAATCAATAAAGAGACACCCCCCAAAAAACAAGATCAAGAACAGGACAATGGCACCACCATCCTTCCTTACATCAAAGGCACCACGGATAAAATTAGTAAAATTCTACAAAAACATAACATCAAAACCTCATTTTGCACTAACCAAAAAATATCTAATATCCTAAGGAGCCCCAAAGATAAAATCCAATTAGAATACCAAGGAATCTATGAAATCCCTTGCAAAACATGTGCAGCCACATACATTGGACAAACTAACCGAAGAGTGAGCCAGCGCATGGCAGAACATATGAATGCAGTCAAGAAAAAGGAGAAGACCTCCTCCCTTGTCCAGCACATTAAAAGAACAGGGCACGAAATTGACTTTGAAAAAACTAAATTACTCCACAAAACAGAGAATTTATATAAAAGAATCTCTCTAGAAGCTATCGAAATTGAAAAAAGATCTTTTTGTTTAAATAAAAGGGATGATACCTCGCGCCTGCCAGAGATTTGGAAACCAGCCTTAAACAAAATAAACACTTCATTATAATCAATATGTCAATCCTTTAATTATTATGATTTTAGAATTTTATATTTGGAAATCAGACTTAAACAAAACACTTCATAATCTTCATGCCATTCCTTCTATAACCATGATTACACCAACCAATCAGATCACGGAAGCATAGTCACCCAATCTATTTGCTACATTCAAAGCAAATCTCCACCCCCACACTACATGCTAAGAAGAAATGTCAGTTGCTAATATTCATTTGCAAAAACACAAAGATTGGAACTCCAGCCTGATGATGGTGAATGTGATTTCGCCGAAACGTCGCATAGACATGCAAAACATTACACAGGGCAAAACCCGAACTCAGAACAATCTACATACATATACCCGTGAAAATTTACGAAAACAAATATATATATATATATATATATATGCACAAAGCGAGCATATATATATATATATATATATATATATATATATATATATGCACAAAGCGAGCATATAGGGAACCGATAGCAGACTTAAGAGGATTTCATCTCTGGTCTATAGACTCATCGAAAATTTAAGTCTGCAAATACACTCCTGCCTCATATCTCCAAGGTCTGATTTCCTCTCCTCTCATCACATCCAACAAAGCTTTAATTGCCAATTACCTCAACAGTTTTTTAAGAGACATGTTAAATCTCCCAACTCATAGCTACCCTCATTTCTGCTATTCCTTTCACCAAAAGAAAAGTAGCAATGAAGTCAGGATCATCATTTCATTTCCATTTATACATACTGTATTTTGCTTCTTTTCGATATGTGACTATGCAAAGAGAAAAAAAGGGCATATATATTAGAGCCTTGCCCATTTTAAATTTGCCCTACAATATCACAACGTTTCTAGTGCAGAATAAAGGAACCTGGTGCCTTTTCAAGCAAAAACATCACTGCTTTCAAAGTCAAGTAGGAGGCTGGACTAGAAGACCTCCAAGGTCCCTTCCAACTCAGAAAATATATGCTGACTCTATAAACTGCTTAGAGAGGGCTGTAAAGCACTTTGAAGAAGAATATAAGTCTAAATGCTATTGCTAAAACCAGAACTGATTTTGTTTCTTCAGTGGTACCTCTACTTAAGAACCATTTTCTACTTAAGAACCTGAGCCTGGAAAAATTTCCCAGGAAATTTGAGAATGGCACGAAGGCCCGGCCAGTTTCCTGCTATTCCCCCTTTAATCCCGGCTATCTCGGGCTTTTCTGGGCTGCCAGAGGAGCCTTTCGGTGATGCTTAAGGAGGCTTTGGCAGCCCAGAGCGAATGGAGGGAGTCGTGTGCTCCTCCTCGCTGCCTCAGAATCCCTCTTTTTTTTAAGCCTTAAAGTTTTGAATTTTTTTGATTCCCTTCACCTCACCTTCTTCCTTCTGCAGCGACTGTCCTCCTCCTCCTCTTCTTCCTCCTCCCACCCAATTTCTGAGCTTTCATTTCTTTCCTAATGGGTTTGCACACATTATTTGCTTTTACATTGATTCCTATGGGAAAAATTGCTTCTTCTTACAAACTTTTCTACTTAAGAACCTGGTCATGGAACAAATTAATTTCTTAAGTAGAGGTACCACTCTACAGTGTATCCAATAAAGTTTTAGTGTGGGAATTCAAAGCTCCTGAGAGTTTTTCCTTGATTTGGGTTCAATAGTTCGACAGTTCATTTCAAACATTAAAGAAAAATGTGCCTCTACACACAAAAAGCATGACCATTCCATCAGTAGACACGTTTATTACATATTTTTCACTATAGGGATATGAAACTATTGGTTATGTTTCGGTTTATAGTAGACAGGAAAATTAGCAGTTGAGGGATAATTAATTAAATAAAATTCATTCATTCATTCATCTTCTTAATTACCCATCTTCTTCATAAATGGTCAATGGGCAGAGTTCAGCTAACCTTCTTAACATCTAAACTAGATGTTAAGAACTTCCAATAGACCTAATACATACTTTTAAAATTAAGAATGCATTGCTTAAAATAAAAGCTAAATGTAGAAAAATCAATATTTTTTTTCCCAAGAAGAAAAACGGCACATGAAAAACAAAAGAGCACAAATTCAAGTCTTCAGATGCTAGAAGGACATTTTCTTTTGAAACGGAAGTGCTTTTAAAGTTCAGATTCCTATTGAAAGCGATTGGCGAAAATCACCGACCTTGTAAGATAAAATATATCTTTGAAACAACGAGCGTTAGTTGGAAATAATGTTTCCCTTTGTTCCATAAACATTACAGAAGCCACTGAAGTCCTTTAATAACAATCACTTACTTTGTGATCATAGACAGATAAATAGAGAGTCAGCGTGTCTATTTTCTCGTGCGTAATACCTTCACCAGTAATTCTAATGCAGTTGTTTAATTTTTTTAAATAGAATTTTATTACAGATGTTTAATAAGAATTTTAAAATACTAACCCAAACTAATATAAAGTAAGAATAAATAAATAAAAGTAAAGTAATCAAGCAAGAATGCAACAAATAAAAACAGAAAATATAAAGAAATAGCAAGAGAAATATAGACCTCAGTTGAGGAAGGATGTTTTCATCCTCCCTAATGTTCTGTTGGGCTCTCTGGTAGAATCCTCCTGAAAATTCACAGGTACAAATTTCAGACACACACACATTTGAAAATTCAAAACAATGTTCTTCATAATGAAAATTCACTTAAACTAAGCCCTCTTTTTGTATAGCAAAGAGTACTCGTCTCCAAACAAACTGGTAATTTGTACAAGTCCCTTATCAGTTCTGTGATACTCAGCTTGCAGCTGTGAGGCAATTCACAGTCCTTCTTCTTTCACAAAGTGAAACACACTTTGCTCTGGTTTAGTTTCAAAGCGGGGAAAAATCAGCACACAAAGGTCTAAGTCAGCAAGGCAGGCACGAAACACAATGATCAGATAATCCTCCAAAATGGCCAAACCCACAGGCTGCTATTTATAGCAGCCTCACTAATTACCACAGCCCCACCCAACCACAGATGGCCTCATTTTCTTTGATAATAATCTCTCAGTTGTTGCTGCCTATGCATCACTCTCCTCATGTGTGGCTGTATCATTATCTCTTGTTCTGAATCCAAGGAGGAGCTAGATAATTGATCTCCCTCTGAGCTGTCTGCCACACTCTCCTCCTCCCTGTCACTCATGTCTTCTTGGTCAGAGGAGCCTTCATCAGCAGATTCCACCGGGGGCAAAACAGGCCTGCAGCATGTGGATGTCTCCCCCACATCCACAGTCCTTGGGGCAGGAGCTGGGCCAGAGCTAACCACAACAGCTAAGTTCCAAAAGAAGCCTTTGGAGTCTAAGGAGAGCAAAAAACAGGCCTACTGGGCCCACCAGAAGTCAGGTAACAGGCTGTTTCCAGTCTCCAGAGCTATGCTGGCTAGAGAATTCTGGGAATTGAAGTCCGCAAGTCTTAAAGTTGCCAAGTTTGAAGACCTCTGCTCCAGAGGCTTCAGGGAGGCCTGCTAGGCCCAAAATGGTGTGGGGTGTCATGCTTGCATGGGAGAGGGTGGGGAGATGTAGTGCATATATGAGGGGCAGCATAAGAGGGTCATGTACACATGCACAGTGGGCATTAAATTATGGGTGTGGGTTATTTATGTCTCGTACACCCAAGGAAAAATGTTTGTCGTCACTTTCAGACAAAATGGCTGTCCAGTCTCTTCTTGAAAGCTTCCAGTGATGGATCACCCTTTACTTCAGAACTCAAGGCATACCACAAGTTGATCGTTCTTACCATTAGGAAATTACTTTCCAAGATCCAGACTGCCCCCACCCTACTGGCCTTCCAAATAGCCATAAAGACCTGTTTTTTCTGATAGGCCTGGGGTTGTTGGCACCCCATCGAAATCCGACAAGGAAAGATATGCATGTTTTTTTTTCTTTTAGCTGTTTTGGTAGTTAATTGTGGGTTTAAAATGGGTGTCAACAAACTCAAACTCAACCCAGACAAGACGGAGTGGCTGTGGGTCTTGCCTCCCAAGGACAATTCCATCTGTCCGTCCATTACCCTGGGGGGGGGACTACTGACCCCCTCAGAGAGGGTTCACAACTTGGGCGTCCTCCTCGATCCACAGCTGACATTGGAACATCATCTTTCAGCTGTGGCGAGGAGGGCGTTTGCCCAGGTTCGCCTGGTGCACCAGTTGTGGCCCTATTTGGACAGGGAGTCATTGCTCACAGTCACTCATGCCCTCATCACCTCGAGGTTCGATTACTGCAACGCTCTCTACATGGGGCTACCTCTGAAAAGTGTTCAGAAACTTCAGATCATGCAGAACGCAGCCACGAGAGCCATCGTGGGGCTTCCAAGATTCACCCACGTTTCTTCAACATTCCGTGGCTTGCATTGGCTGCCGATCAATTTCCGTTCACAATTCAAAGTGTTGGTCATGACCTTTAAAGCCCTACATGGCAATGGACCAGATTACCTCCGGAACCGCCTGCTACCGCACGAATCCCAGCGACCGATAAGGTCCCACAGAGTTGGCCTTCTCCGGGTCCCATCGACTAAACAATGTTGTTTGGCAGGCCCCAGGGGAAGAGCCTTCTCTGTGGCAGCCCCAGCCCTCTGGAACCAACTCCCCCCGGAGATTAGAACTGCCACCACCCTCCCTGTCTTTCGTAAACTACTCAAGACTCATTTATACCGCCAGGCATGGGGGAGTTGAGATAGCTCTTCCCCCTAGGCCATTACAAGTTATGCATGGTATGTTTGTGTGTATGTTTGGTTTTATAATACGGTTTTTTAGTTGTTTTTTATTATTGGATTGTACATGTTGTGTTTATTATTGTTGTTAGCCGACCAGAGTCTGCGGAGAGGCGTGGCATACAAATCCAATAAATTATTATTATTATTATTATTATTATTATTATTATTGTTGTTGTTGTTGTTGTTGTTGTTTTGTGCTGCTTTTTAGGGGAGGTTATATTGCATTTTACTGTATGTCTATTTGGCTGTGAGCCAATCAGAGTTCTCTAAGAGTAGGGCAGCATATAAGTACAAATAGGTAGGTAGGTAGGTAGATGATAGATAGAACAACAGCAAACAAAATCTCCAAATACAACTTGTAATGAAAATTCAATTCAACCTACATCGAAACAATACAATATCAATAAGAAGCATTCTGATTAAAGCATATGCATATATAGTGTCTCATTAATGATCACATTCCAGCTACTTGCTTGCCACTGAAAATTTTATCAATACTGGCTTCTTACTGAAGAATGGATCCCGAAATCTTCCTGAATCCATTTCTTTCTTAGCATGAGTCCAAAATAGCTCTCCTTACGTCAATGGGACAAAACTGGACAGAAACAGACTTCAATGGAGAGTTAGAACTATCTGTTGATAGAAAATTGCAATCAGCCTGCCTTCCACTGAGGCTGTGTGAACTCCATGAACCAGAAAGAGGGCTGAGAAAATATCTAGAGATCAGCTGTGGGTTGCTACCAGTTTGGCCCAGTTCAGCGAACCAATAGTGGCAGAAGCATTGCATGCACAAGCAAACTGGTAGCAATGGGATTTAGAATCCACTACTGCTACAGACCCCTCACATTCTGGACATAATCTGTTTTAATATCTCCCCTCTGGACGCTACAATAGGCCATTGCATGTCAAAACAACTAGACACAAAGTAAGTTTTTTCACCATGCCATCACTCTGCAGAACGTCTAAGTCTTGGGCCGAAAGATATTTAGCCATGTAGTAAGGCTGCATCGCTATTGTCTTTTACATCTTCTCATCCTTCTTACTACCTTCTCCTGTTGGTATCTACGATTTATCACTTGTTGTAATAAATCACTTATCACTTTATCACTTGTTGTGATAAATACTTTAAGATTAATTATTGTAATTAGGATTTATGATATATGACCTATCACTTTGTTGCTGCATATACACTGAGAGCTTATACACTGGAGACAAATTTATTGTGTGTGCAGTCACACTTGGACAATAAAGAATTCTATTCTGTTCTGTTCTTTACCTTCTATTCTATTCTATTCTATTCCATTCCATTCCATATTTTCAATGTTATTCTATGTTATTCTATGTTATTCTATGCTATTCTATCCTGTCCTATCCTATCCTCTCCCATTCCATATTTTCTTTTCTTTTCTTTCCCATCCCATTCCATATTTTCTCTTCTCTTCTCATTCCATTCCATTCCATACTATTCCATATTTTCAATGTTATTCTATGTTACTCTATGCTATTCTGTGCTATTCTATCCTGTCCTATCCTATCCTCTCCCATTCCATATTTTCTCTTCTCGTCTCGTCTATTATTCTATTCTATTCTATTCTATTCTATTCTTTTTCTTTTATTTCCCATGAAAACTGTACCATCCAGGAAACCACAAGAAGTTTCAAACAAAAATAAAAGTGTGAAAGGTATTGTCAGCTTGCAACAGTGACAAAGTTAGCCCCTGAATATTTAGGGTCTCCAAAATGTCTCCAAAATCGCACACAGTGAGCAAAAAAGCTAGGCAGTGGTGGGAGTCACATACCTTACTTACTCATTTGCCCAGAACAGAAAATGTGAGAGCATGCACACCTTATGCACATTCACATGGCCTTCTGCACATGCACTTTGCTCAGGTGCGTGGCTTGCACGCATGCACGCAGCTTTAAAAAGTGGCTAAATATGACGGCATAGAGCCAGGGCAGATGGGCAGGTGAGCAGTGATTTTCAAATAGTGGGGCGCAACCCCCTAGGGCAGGGGTAGGCAAAGTTGGCTCTTCTGTGACTTGGGGACTTCAACTCCCAGAATTCCCGAGTCAATCCTGCTAGCTCAGGGAGTCTGGGAGTTGAAGTTCACATGTCATAGAAGAGCCAACTTTGCCTACCCCTGCCCTAGGGGGTCCGAAGCCATGCCAGAGGGGTGGAGGTGGGGGGTGCTCCCAGGGAATATGGTTTTTTTGCCATAGGGAGTAGGATGTATGTCCCACCTGACACTTGTACTGCTAGCTCCATCGCATTCCTTGGTGTTGTCTCCAATGCAGCCCATTCTAAAAGAAAATGGCTGACAATTTCAATCAAACCTCTCCAACTTGCAAGATGCTTTCTTTTAGAATGGGCTGCCCGGGACACAATGTCAAAAAAACAGGATGGAGGTACTGATACAAATGTCAGGTAGGACGTGCATCTCGTGGTGAGGCGCAGTTTGGGGGTGGCAGATCAAGTGGGGCAGACCGCGATACTATTTACAGTCATGGCAGAGAGTTGGGGTGTGTGTGTGAAATGTTTACTTCTTCCTGAGGGGGGACATAGCAGAAACTAATTGAGAAGCACTGGGCTAAGCCCTTTGGTTTCTCAACTTCTGACCTCCATTTTAAAAAAAGAGAAGGAGAGAATGTCAAATAGATTGGCAGTCATTTTGCAACACATCCCGGACGTCTCAATTTTAACTGAAATTTAACCTAGCCCTCAAGCTCAAGTGTCATTCTAAACCTGAAAAACAATACAGGCAGTCCGGTGTCCATGGTGATTGTTTTATCACCGTGATATCATCGAGATGGCTTTTCCTCTTTCTAATCAAATTCTATTTCAGGTAATCTTTCTCTTTATGGGTAATTAGAATTATCCCAATGCATAATTTTTATAGAAATGCTCACGCACCAGGCTTACAGCAATAATTCTTGTTAAATGTGAGTAAAAATGATCCTTAGAATTAGTACCGGTAGAATTAGTACAGGTAGTGACTTATAACCATTCCGTTTTTTTTAAAAAATAATCTTTATTAAATATATACAGTGGTACCTCTACTTATGAACATAATTCGTTCCGTGACCAGGTTCTTAAGTAGAAAAGTTTGTAAGAAGAAGCAATTTTTCCCATAGAAATCAATGTAAAAGCAAATAATGTGTGCGATTGGGGAAACCAGAGGGAGGGTAAAGACCCTGTTTCCTCCCAGGAGATTCCTAGTGAGGCTCCACAGAGGCTTCTCCCCACCTTTTTCCGGCCCTGTTTCATCCCAGGAGATTCCTAGAGAAGCCCCAGGGCGCTTCTCCCTGCCTTTTCCAGTTATAGTTTCAGAGGCTCCGGTTTGTAAATGGAAAATGGTTCTTGAGAAGAGACAAAAAATCTTGAACACCTGGTTCTTATTTAGAAAAGTTCCTAAGTAGAGGCGTTCTTAAGTAGAGGTAGCACTGCACTGTATTTTTGGGTGTTTAAGACACACCTTCTTCCTCCCTAAAAGAGGCTGATAATTAGGGCGTGTTTTTTACTCTGAATGTAGCTTTTTTTTCTCCAGCCCTAACTAGCTAACGATCTTCTCAGCTCTTTCCTTGTAGGCGATTTCATTGTTTCTCTTTGTGAATAATGTTTTTCAAGCCCTAAGTCTTTGCAGGGTTTCTTTTCTTTGCTCTAACTTCCTCTGAATAGGTTTATTTCCAGCCCTAACCACGTGCTAACAATGTTCCCAGCTCTTACTGGCTTCCAAGTTCTTTCATTGTTACTCTCTGCCAGGAATGTTTCCCAAATCCTGTTTTTGTAGGGTTTTTTCATTGCTTTACTTGCTCCAGATGTTTCTTGCCAGCCCTAACCAGATGCTAACGATGTTCCCAGCTTTTACCAGCCTGCAAGCTCTTTCATTGTTATTCTCTGCCAAGAATGTTTCCCAAATCCTGTTTTTGTAGGGTTTTTTCATTGCTTTACTTGCTCCAGATGTTTCTTTCCAGCACTAACCAGGTGCTATATCAGAGTTTTTCAACCAGTGTGCGTGAGACATGGTCAGGTGTGCAGCGAAGAAGGAAGCTCAGGTTCCAGCCTCACAACTTTTTGCTGAGAGAGAGAAAGTGAGAGAGAGAAAGAAAGAAAGAGACAGAAAGAAAGAGAGTGTGAGAGAGAGAGAGAAAGAGAGAGAAAGAAAGTGAGAGAGAGAGAAATCAAGAGAGAGAAAGAAAAGAGAGAAAGAGAGAGAAAGCAAGAGTGAGAGAGAAAGAAAGCAAGAGACAGAGAAAGAGAGAGAAAGAAAGCAAGAGAGAGAGAAAAGGAGAGGAAGGGAGAGAGAGAGGGAGAGAGAAATGAGGAAAAAAGGGAGGAAAAAAGAGAAATAAGAAAATGATTGAGACAGAGAATGAGAGGAAAGAGAGAGAAACAAAAGAGAGAGAGGGAAGTGACTCTTGATTTAAAGCATATGATAAAAAGCACCCAAAGAATAAGAGAAAAAACCCAGCCCTCACCTGTTTTTGGAAATGGTTCAAGAGTGTGTATATATATATACACACACACACACAGGTGGGGAGGAGACAGGGATGGAAAAAGAGAGGAGAGTGTCTTAGGGTGTCATCTTGTGTCATTTTGGTTGGTGGTGTGCCCCAGGATTTTGTAAATGTAAAAAATGTGCCGCGGCTCAAAAAAGGTTGAAAATCACTGCTATAAATGTTCCCAAGCTCTTTCATTGTTACTCTCTATGAGGAATGTTTTCCAAGCCCTAAATCTTTGCAGGTTTTTATTTCCATTGGTCTAACTTGCTCCAAATGTTTGTTTCCAGCCCTAGCCAGATGCTAATAACTCCCCCAGACTATTTATTTATTTATTTATTATTTATTAATCAGATTTGTATGCCGCCCCTCTCCGCAGACTCGGGGCGGCTAACAGCAATAATAATACAATGTAAACAAATCTAATATTTAAGTTAATTTAAAAACCCAATTTGGAAACCAATCATACATACTGACATACCATGCATAAACTTTATAAGCCTAGGGGGAGGGAAAGTCTCAATTCCCCCATGCCTGACGACAGACGTGGGTTTTAAGGAGCTTACGAAAGGCAAGGAGGGTGGGGGCAACTCTGATATCTGGGGGGAGTTGGTTCCAAAGGGTCGGGGCTGCCACAGAGAAGGCTCTTCCCCTGGGTCCCGCCAAACGACATTGTTTAGTTGACGGGACCCGGAGAAGGCCAACTCTGTGGGACCTAACTGGTCGCTGGGATTCATGCGGCAGAAGGCGGTCCCGAAGATATTCTGGTCCAGTGCCATGAAGGGCTTTATAGGTCATAACCAACACTTTGAATTGTGACCGGAAACTGATCGACTAACTTTTAAATCCATACAGAGAGTGCATCAGAGGAGGGAAGGGTTTCCTGTTTGGGCGGGGGTTGGACTAGATGACCTATGAGGTCTCTTTCAACTCTGTTATTCTATATCTCTATCCATTCGGCAGGGATTCATGGTAGATCCATAACACAAGAGCAGTGTCTCCTGGTAGGAGTTGTTCCAGAGTTCAAGGAAAAAACAATGTTCCATGCATTTGTCATCAATGGATCTAATGCTTACACTGAGTGAAACAGTTGAGAATTGCAACTCAACATTTGCATGCAGATTTATGACATAAGCATTTTCACACGAACTCTCCTGCAGATAAGGATTGCTAATCATATCTGAAGCTAAGAATGGCTTCCTTTAATTTCTTTTATTCAGCCCTGGGGCCTTTTTAATGACATGTAATTTCTTCAAATCCTCCCTGGAATTATTTTTTTTAATTTGTTTCTATTAGTCCTGAAAAAGTCTCTTTTAGATGTACAAACTTCATCTTATTAATTAATGGAATTAATATATATTTACTTTCATTCTAAGAAACGTATCAAGGTATTTTTAATTAATACTGTGCTGTTTTGTTATGTTTTAATTTGGAGTCTTTGGAGACAGAGGCCTATTTGAATAATGAAACGTCATCAATCTTCAAAGAATTTCTTCTCTATATTCTTGACTGAGACTGTCATTGTAGAAGTGGGTCCATATCAGTAATGGGCTGCCAAAATTTTTACTGCCACACTGTGGGCGTAGCTTATTTTGTGGCTGTGGCTTGGTCATCATATGACCAGGTAGGAGTGGCTTGCCGACCATGTGACCAGGTGGGAGTGACTTGACAATCATGTGATCAGGGGGTGGCTTAAAAGTCATGTGATAGGTGGAGTGGCTTACTGACCAAGATAAGTTTTCAAATAGGTGCTTGGACTCTTTTTCACTTAATTAAGTCACATTATTTGATTAGCCACAATAAAGACAAATGATAGACAGCATTATTTGTTGAAGAGCACAGTAACATTTTAAGGCTTTGTACTGAACCCACAAGGTTCAGTATAATAACAGATTAGGCAAGTAGCTCAATTTTCTTTAATTGCTATAAAAGTTCAGTTCCAGATAATGATTAAAATGATTAAAGCATTTATGGGTAAAAACATACTATTTAATTATTTCCTATTTCAAACATAATTAAGGATCATACTAAGGTACTAGAGAAAGAAGGACAATAAAAAAGCTATGAAGTATTCAATAAACAGTGCATAAAGTTACTGCCCCCACTGTGTCCCATCTACACCCTGCCCCAGTGGAGGCAGCAGCCCATTACTGGTCCATATTCAGATATTATATCCTTCATCATTAGCAACTGCCAGTTGTGAAGATCTGGATCTAGATTCACAGTCAAATATTACTGTAGGTATTGGAGAAATGAATGAAGGATACAGTAGAGACTCCACCCAGTAACAGTTGCAATTTGGCCCTGCTGTGATTTTTCCCTTTTCCAGGGAATGTAATAGGTGTTGTGCCACCGGGACTGGGTATGCATGTGGCTGTAAAGCCTGGTTCAATGTGGCCTGGTAATCAGCACAGATTCTGACAGTGCCAGGGGGGTCACTATGGGGGTCTCCCATTCCGAGTGGTCAACTGGTTACAGGATGCCTTGTGCTATTAGCTTGTCTAATTGTTCATCCAATTTAGGTAATAGTGGGAGAGGCACCCTTCATGGTTTAAATCTAATTGGGGCCACCTGGGGTTTGAGGTTGAACGAGATGGACTTCCCTTTAAATGCGCCCAGTTCCTTGGAGAAGGCCTCATGGAACTTTTCCATTATGTCTCCCTTCTTTCTTTCAGCTAAATGATGTATCAGTGCTCCAATTAGCATCTGAGAAATAAATCAGATTCCAGTCCATTTCTCTTATCCAAGGTTCGATTTATTAACAGAGCCATGTTGATTACAATGTAGTCACAGCAGTACAAATTTCTTTCCAGTACCCCACCCAGGTTAAGGTTCATCTCTTGTCCCCTCACCCACAAGTTCATCACATGGACCAGTCTGGTTTCTGGAATTCCGCCGACCTCCTTCGTACATCTGTTGGGACAGAACAAAGGATGACCTTGGACTCTAAGAAAGGAATTTGTTGTGGCTAGTAACTTTCCCTCGCATGCAACCACCCCACCCAATACCCATGATGATATTCTATTGTGGCAGGCCAAAGTCTCTAACTCCAAATGACAGCTTTGGCCTGACAGCATGCACAGGAGGCTGTGAGTTCTATCCTAAGTAGAGGTAGACATTTCTCTCTCTAGGCACAATGTGAATATATCTGCTGAACAAAAACTCTACATTGGTGACAGGAATCTGGCCATTAAACACTTTGCTAGCTCCATTCAGTTGCCCAGACTCCACCCCACAAGGGATTATGGAGTCGTAAAATGACGATAATGATTGTTTATACTGAAAAGAAGAAAGGGGAAAAAATCCCTCATAGCTTTTGTTCTAGGCATGAGCCACGCCCTCTGGATACCCTGGGCCAGTGAGGTTGCCAGCTGATGCAGAGAGGGAGAATGAGGGAGAAAGTGACCTGAGGGAACCCAAGAAACCACTATAGGGGGCTGGTATAACAATGGGGGAGTGGTCCCAGTTATTATTATTATTATTATTATTATTATTATTATTATTATTATTATTATTATTATTTATTGGATTTGTATGCCGCCCCTCTCTGCAGACTCGGGGCGGCTAACAACAACGATAAAAACAGCATGTGCAATCCAATTAATAAAACAACTAAAAACCCTTATTATAAAAACCAAACATACACACAAACATACCATACATAACTTGTAATGGCCTAGGGGGAAGGAATATCTTAACTCCCCCATGCCTGGCGATAAAGGTGGGTCTTGAGTAATTTGCTAAAGACAAGGAGGGTGGGGGGCATTCTAATCTCTGGGGGGAGTTGATTCCAGAGGGCTGGGGCCACCACAGAGAAGGCTCTTCCCCTGGGGCCCGCCGAACGACATTGTTTGGTCGACGGGACCCGGAGAAGGCCAACTCTGTGGGACCTTATCAGCCACTGGGATTCGTGCGGTAGAAGGCAGTTCCGGATGTATTCTGGCCCATTGCCATGTAGGGCTTTAAAGGTCATTACCAACACTTTGAATTGTGACCAGAAACTGGAGGATGAGGAAGACATTAGAGTGGACAATCGGTTGTTAGATGCTATATATAGGAGATTTCTGAGAAGGTTAGGTTAGGTTAGGTTTATTGGATTTATATGCCGCCCCTCTCCGCAAACTCGGGGCGGCTCACAACAATAATAAAAAACAGTACAGTAAGAATACCGACCCAAAAGTCCACTATTTCATTATAAAATCACACTCTTTATTTGCAAAAGCAGCACACAGGAAAAGGCAGATTAAATGGCAAGAAGAAAGAAATGATTTCTCTCTCCAAAGTGAAACAACAACAAAGTCCGGGAAACTTAGATTCCTTACATAACAGAGTCTATTTATCATCCAAGGGAATAAACCAGCTCACTGGAATCTCGGACAAACGTTATCCAGCAAATAATGTCTTTTAGTAAAGGAGGAATCATGTTTTGAAGCCTTTTTCAGGCACCCCCTCCTCATCCATGAACGGTGTTGAAACCCCACACCCAATTACCCCAAATCCTTTGCTTTTATACTGCCTGGAAGTAACATCACACCGAAAGAGGTAAAGCTATAAAAATGTTTTCTTTTACTATGCAAGTCCTCTTGCCTTCTCAGAAATCGCCTATATCTAGCATCTAACAACTGATTGTCCACTCTAATATCTTCCTCTTCTTCTGACTGGGACCACTCCCCCATTGTTACACCAGACCCCTCTAGTGGTTCCTCAGGTTCATAGAAACATAGAAACATAGAAGACTGACGGCAGAAAAAGACCTTATGGTCCATCTAGTCTGCCCTTATACTATTTCCTGTATTTTACCTTACAATGGATATATGTTTATCCCAGGCATGTTTAAATTCAGTTACTGTGGATTTATCTACCACGTCTGCTGGAAGTTTGTTCCAAGGATCTACTACTCTTTCAGTAAAATAATATTTTCTCATGTTGCTTTTGATCTTTCCCCCAACTAACTTCAGATTGTGTCCCCTTGTTCTTGTGTTCACTTTCCTATTGAAAACACTTCCCTCCTGAACCTTATTTAACCCTTTAACATATTTAAATGTTTTGATCATGTCCCCCATTTTCCTTCTGTCCTCCAGATTGAGTTCATTAAGTCTTTCCTGATACGTTTTATGCTTAAGACCTTCCACCATTCTTGTAGCCCGTCTTTGGACCAGTTCAATTTTGTCAATATCTTTTTGTAGGTGAGGTCTCCAGAACTGAAGACAGTATTCCAAATGTGGTCTCACCAGCTCTCTATATAAGGGGATCATGATCTCCCTCTTCCTGCTTGTTATACCTCTAGCTATGCAGCCAAGCATCCTACTTGCTTTTCCTACTGCCCGACCACACTGCTCACCCATTTTGAGACTGTCAGAAATCACTACCCCTATCACTCAGGTCACTTTCTCCCTTATTGTCCCAGAGGGGCCTGGCTCATCCTCCTCAGAATCTGACACGGCCAGAGGTGAACAAGTTGCACTCACAACAGCTTTGGGGCTGCAAGATTTATTCTTGATTGCTTTTGTCATCCTGCCTTAACCTTCTTGCATTGCACATCCTTCAAACTGCAATGTGCAACATGTTATTCTTGCTTTTTTGCTTCGTTCCACAATGAAGAACAATTTCTAACACATTGTAATTTCAGGCATCACACTGTTTGTAAAAATACATCTGTGTGCTTCACTGTGCATAAAACAAATAGTGATGAAAGTTGACGAATTTCGAATTACCGTACCAAAAAAAAAAAGCATTATGGTATATCGCCAACTTGAATTATTGAAGTTTGGAAACTAGATATTATAATGAGTACAGTTACTAGGTTTGCGTTGCTATAGAATGAGTTGCACACAATATCTAATACAGCTCTTATTGATTTTTTAAATTCCCCATGTGTTTTGTCCAAGGGAAGGATATTTTGCTCCGTATTCTGCTTTGGGCAGGATTTATGGAGCACAGAAACTTTCTCAGAGCAATTTCAAGTCTTTAACAATGAACATAGCTTTCTGGTTCAATGCCAACTGAACTTGTTGTGAGCTCAGCATTGAATGTTTGACCCTATTAAAAAAAAGTGGTAAATCTGCTAATCTATTTCTCCTCAGTCTGTCAAAATATTTTGACAGCAAACATACATTAGAACGTCTACGATAGGCTCGATTTCTGGCTGCCAACTGATACCAGTACCAATTCTCTGATGTGAATTTGAGACTTCCTCAGAATCTGGCAAGATTTTGTTGACTTTGGACAACCTCAAAAGTTAGTCAAGGCTGAATCTAGTTACTAATTGGATAGAAAGATGCCAAAAAAAAATCCCAGGGTTGTAACTAAACTCGGTAGTAAACAAACAAAATGAACTCCAGAAGGAGGTTAAAACAAAAACAAAAACACCACTTTGTTACAATTGCCAAGAAAGAAAGGTTTCCTGAAGTATTCATGCCTGGCTAAAGAAAGAATGTTGAGAAAAGGCCAAATAGTCTTATATAATAAGACTGCAATGTTTTATTCATTTAAGACATTGTTGGATAGCAGCAGTGGACTGCAAAAATATTTCATTACCACACTGTGGGCGTGGTTTATTTTGTGGGTGTGACTTGCCAGCCATGTGACCAGGTGGGAGTGGCTTGATGATCATGTGACTGGGGATGGCTTAAAGGTGGCCAACTTGACATCATTCACATCAAGAGTTTGAGTTAGAGTTAGGGTGCCTGGCCTCTCCTCGACCTTAGAGAGATATAATTTCCCTATTTATTTACTATTACTGAACATCAAAATATACTAGTTAATTCTATGTATATATGCCATATGTGTACATACATATTACACACTGTTGGGGGAAAGATCAAAAGCAACGTGAGAAAATATTATTTCACTGAAAGAGTGGTAGATCCTTGGAACAAACTTCCAGCAGACCTGGTTGGTAAATCCACAGTAACTGAATTTAAACATGCCTGGGATAAACTTATATCCATTGTAAGATGAAATACAGGAAATAGTATAAGGGCAGACTAGATGGACCATGAGGTCTTTTTCTGCCGTCAGTCTTCTATGTTTCTATGTTTCTATGTCACACAAAAATATACATCATGTACTATATAAACTGTATGTGTATGTACACACACGCACGCACAGCTCGTCTAAAGTTATACACGTTCAACCTCATTTACTACGATAGGAAAAACATACCCAGAGCCCAGAGGGGGAAAAAAAATTCAAAATTTCTTAAGTCATCCCAATAGTGCTTTTTCAAAAGGCAATTGGCCTTTGTTTTTCCCCAAAAAACATTTCGTTTCTCATTCAAGAAAATTCTTCAGTACTGACGCATATAGACCCAATAAAGGTAGCTTTGTTAGCATCTTCATTTGTAACAGTAGTTCTCAACCTTTCTAATGCTGCAACCCTAGAGTTCCTCATGTTGTGGTGACCCCAAACCATAAGTCTAGCACCAATTCTCCCAACAGAGGTTTAAGCTGATTGGCAGGAAGGTCAGAGGGACACTCCCACACGCCTGATTGGTCGAATTGTAAAAATATGTTCCAATGAGCCAGAAAAGAAGCTTTAGTCCTTTTATTTTCCCATGGTCTTAGGCAACACCCATGAAATGGTTGTTCGATCCTCAAAGGGTCCCGACCCTCAGATTTACAACTGCTCTTCTCTACCACACAACTTACCAATTGAACATAAAGGCTCGCCAGCTCAATGGCTTTCTGGATTCCTCCTGGAATGAACAGAAGTTAATTTCATGACCCATCTATAATCTATAAAAGTTGAATTGTGTGCTTCTACTTGGCAGGATATTGCAATATCTGTAGAGTTCCCTCTTGATTTCCCAGTGAGGAAAGCAATTGCCTTTTCCTCTGTAAAGTTCCTTCTGGGAATTTAATTCTCATAATGGCAAGGAAACAGCATCACTAGAATTTAAGTTAATTAAGCTTTGGTAAGACCATACCTGGAATTTTGCATCCAGTTTAGGTTTCCACGATGTAGATAGATGGATGGATGGATGGATGGATGGATGGATGGATGGATGGATGGATAGATAGATAGATAGAAAGATAGATAGATTAGATAGATTAGATAGATAGATAGATAGATATAGAGATAGATAGATAGATAGATAGATAGATAGATAGATAGATAGATAGATAGATAGATAGATAGAGATAGAGATAGAGATAGAGATAGATAGATAGAGATATAGAGATAGATAGATAGATAGATAGATAGATAGATAGATAGATAGATAGATAGAGATAGAGATAGAGATAGAGATAGAGATAGAGATAGAGATAGAGAGATATTGTAGATAGAGATATTGTAGATAGAGATATAAATACAGATACAGATGTAGATATATGTAGATATATGTAGATACAGTAGATGTAGATAAATATAGATAGACATAGATAGATAGATAGATAGATAGATAGATAGATAGATAGATAGATATAGAGATAGATAGATAGATAGAGATAGAGATAGATAGATAGACATAGATAGATAGATAGATAGATAGATAGATAGATAGATAGATAGATAGATAGATAGATAGATAGATAGATAGATAGATAGAGCTTATTTTTGCTTATACTTTGCATCCAGTTTTGGTTGCCACAATGTGTATTTTTGCTGATAATGAAGTGGCAAAAAGGAAGCTGTATGCTCCTCCCATATTTGGGTATATCAGGATGATTCGACAGAAACACACACAGAGAGAAATACACGTGTGTGTGTGTGTGTGTGTGTGTGTGTGTTTGTGTGTGTGTGTGTGTGTGTGTTTGAGACTCTGGAATGAGTGCAGAGAAGAGCAACAAAGATGATTAGAGGAATGCAGGCTAAAACATAGGAAGAACTGTTGCAGGAATTGGATATGTTTAGTTTAATGAAAAGAAGGACTAGGGGAGACCTGATAACAGTATATCAATATCTCAGGGGCTGCCACAAAGAAGATGGAGTCAACCTAGTCTCCAAAGCACCTGGAGGTAGGACAAGAAGCAATGGGTGGAAACTAATCAAGGAGAGAATGAACCTAGTATCAAGGAGGAATTTCTTGACAGTTAGAACAATCAACCAATGGAACAACTTGCCTCCAGAAGTTGTGCATACTCCAACACAGGAGGCTTTTAGGAGGAGATTGAACAATTGTCTTTCTGAAATGGCATAGGGTTTCCTGCCTGGGCAGTGGGTTGGACTAGAAGACCTCCAAGGTCCCTTTCAACTCTGTTATTCTGTTAAACCCAACTCAGCTGAATGGCATTAAAGTGTAAAATATTTAAATGTTGTGTTTGTGTTTTTTTAATGTATAAAATTCAATAAAAATATTTTTTAAAAAATAAAAGTATACAATGACTGAACTGTATTCAAATTCAGCTTTGCTCATGGAACTTCCACCTTACCCAGAATGATGGAATCATGTAGAGTTCTTAACATTTTTGCCTAGAAACTGATGCTACCTGATCAGTTTAATTTGTATTTAATTAATCATGCTTTGGCATATGAAAATAAATGATTAGCCTGTAGCAAATTAGCAGGTTCATTTAATAATAATTTCCCCGAGGCTCTAAAGTAGAAAATAAGTCAAATTTAGTCCGGCATTAGAGAAATGTAAAGGGTTCTTCCACATACAATATATGGATTCTATGAATTTAATAAAAATTACTGTACATTTTAATCCAGTACTGTGCAGATGACCTCATCTTCAATAATAAATGGCTACTACACAGCTTCTCGAGTAGGACATACTTGTAATTTGAATAAAATGTGACTTACCAAGGATGGTGTCTTGGCATTGTAATGATAATCACTTTGAATGAGATGCAATTTGTAACCATAAGAACTTTACATCCTTTTCATTTAACCTAGATGCATAACCAGAATCATAAATCGAACAGAAAGACTAATGAGCTGGTGTCACAAAACTTTTGGAATCTGTGTCACTCTTTTGACATTCCCCCGATTAATGGATTTCTTTATTGTCTTCATTTATTTTGCTGATGAGAAGAATCATTCACTTTAGAATAAAATAGAGTAACAGAGTTGGAGGTCTTATATTCCAACTTCCTGCTTAGGTAGGAAACCCTACACCACTTCAGACAAAAGGCTATCCAACATCTTCTTCAAAACTTCCAGTGTTGGAGCATTCACAACTTCTGGTGGCAAACTGTTCCTCAGATTAATTGCTGTAACTGTCAGTAAATTTCTCTTTAGTTCTAAGTTGCTTCTCTTTGATTAGTTTCCACCCATTCCTTCTTGTTTACCCTCAGGTGCTTTGGAGAATAGTTTGATTCCCTCTTCTTTGTGGCAACTTCTTGAGTTATTTGAATACTGCTATCGTGACTCCCCTGGTCCTTCTTTTCATTAAACTAAACATATCCAGTTCTTGAAACCATTTTTCATATGTTTTAGCCTCCAGCCCCATAATCATCTTTGTTGCTCTTCTCTGCACTCTTTCTAGAGTCTCAAAATCCTTTTTACATCATGGCAACCTGTTGTGGTTAGCTCTGGCCCAGCTCCTGCCCCAAGGACTGTGGATGTGGGGGAGACATCCACATGCTGCAGGCCTGTTTTCCCCCCGGTAGAATCTGCTGATGAAGGCTCCTCTGACCAAGAAGACATGAGTGACAGGGAGGAGGAGAGTGGGGCAGACAGCTCAGAAGGAGATCAATTATCTAGCTCCTCCTTGGATTCAGAACAAGAGTTAATGATACAGCCACGCATGCGGAGAGCGATGCATAGGCAACAACAACTGAGAGATTATTATCAAAGAAAAGGAGGCCACCTGTGGTTGGGTGGGGCTGTGGTAATTAGTGAGGCTGCTATAAATAGCAGCCTGTGGGTTTGGCCATTGTGGAGGATTATCTGATTGTTGTGTTTCATGACTGCTTTGCTGACTTTGATCTTTGTGTGTTGATTTTCCCCCACTTTGAAACTAACCCAGAGCAAAGTGTGTTTCACTTTGTGAAAGAAGAAGGACTGTGAATTACTTCACAGCTGCAAGATAAGTATCACAGAACTGATAAGGGACTTGTACAAATTACCAATTTGTTTGGAGACAAGTGCTCTTTCCTATACAAAAAGAGTGTTCTGTTTATTTGCAATTTCGGTATAAAGAACATTGTTTTGAATTTTCAAACGTGTGTGTGCCTGAAATTGTATCTGTGCATTTTTGGGAGGATTCTACCAGAGAGCTCGACAGAACACAACCAAAACTGAATACAGTATTCCAAGTGTGGTCTTACCAAGGCATTGTAAAGTGGTATTAACACTTCACATGATCTTCTGTGTTGGCTTTTTTGGCAGCTGCTGCACACTGCTGGATCATATTTAAGTGGTTGTCCACTAGGACTGCACGATCCATCTCACAGTTACTACTGTTGAGCAAGGGACCACATATACTGTACCTGTGCATTTGTTTTTCTTGCCTAAATGTAGAACCTTACTTTTTTCGCCATTCAATTTCATTCACCCGATGTTCAAGTCTGTCAAGATCCTTCTGTATCTTGAGCCAATATTTCGAAGTGTTGACTATTTCTGCCAGCACCAAGGATCCCATGGTTTAATTCTGAGCTACAAATAACTCTCTTCTTTTCATTAGTCAGCAATCAGGAAATTAAATAGATTGGATTTAGAGGAGGTGCAATTTTTAAATAAGACACCCATGATGTTAATAAAGTGATTTCCACTGTTGTATATTTTCTTCTTATATTATTTGAGCATCAACAATTCTCCTTGCTACTCAATATATTTTAGTTTATTTCATTCTGTTCTTATCCTTTTTCTGAATTACTATGGTAGCACTAGTGCAAAAAAACTAGGAGAACCATATATACATCTTTGGGGTGGGAAGAATGTTTTTGGATAATTGAAAAAAAAAGGAATCTGGAAGCATGACATTACATCACTTCATTTCCAAGTTGTCATTATCTTGGAAAATTAATTTACAATTCTCAGTTACACAAAAGACTGAAAGGTTGTTGAACTAGAAGATTTCAAAGATTTCCTTTCTACTCTGTTTTTTCTCTATGATCTGTTGAAAGTTTAAGATAGAAACATAGAAACATAGAAGACTGACGGCAGAAAAAGACCTCATGGTCCATCTAGTCTGCCCTTATACTATTTTCTGTATTTTATCCTAGGATGGATATATGTTTATCCCAGGCATGTTTAAATTCAGTTACCGTGGATTTATCTACCACGTCTGCTGGAAGTTTGTTCCAAGGATCTACTACTCTTTCAGTAAAATAATATTTTCTCATGTTGCTTTTGATCTTTCCCCCAACTAACTTCAGATTGTGTCCCCTTGTTCTTGTGTTCACTTTCCTATTAAAAACACTTCCCTCCTGGACCTTATTTAACCCTTTAACATATTTAAATGTTTCGATCATGTCCCCCCTTTTCCTTCTGTCCTCCAGACTATACAGATTGAGTTCATTAAGTCTTTCCTGATACCTTTTATGCTTAAGACCTTCCACCATTCTTGTAGCCCGACTTTGTAGCCCGTTCAATTTTGTCAATATCTTTTTGTAGGTGAGGTCTGCAGAACTGAACACAGTATTCCAAATGTGGTCTCACCAGCACTCTATATAAGAGGATCACAATCTCCCTCTTCCTGCTTGTTATACCTCTAGCTATGAAGCCAAGCATCCTACTTGCTTTCCCTACCGCCTGACTGCACTGTTCACCCATTTTGAGACTGTCAGAAATCACTACCCCTAAATCCTTTTCTTCTGAAGTTTTTTGCTAAGATGAAGTAACTGCATCATATTCCACTGCAATATTCTTTTCTTTTCTTTTGTCCCTATTTAGAGTAGCTTAGCCTGCTTTCTTTGGCCCATAACACGTCCTCAGAGAACGCTGCTGCAGTAGAACTCATAAATGAATGCTGATTAAGATTTCTGTAGTTCATTAAAAATGTTCATATAACAAGTTTATGAACATCTTTGATAAACATTTGGATTTGTTGTGCATGAACTGTTGTTGAATAGTCATTAAATTGTCCCCACGTTTATTCATTATGAATGCTTATTAATTTCTCATGAATTATTATAAAAATCAGGCCGTTATAGCAAGGAAGCAGATGCAAATTTTAGATATATATATATATATATATAAACACACACACAAATATGTGTGTGTATATGTGTGTGCGTATTGACATGGTTCATTTGTTTCCAACACCACAATAACCTTCTATTCTGTTGCTGTCGTTAATGTGAATTAATTAATTGAAATATGTTACTATCATTATTCTTTCCTGAATCAGCATTAATTTAATTGGAAATAAATTAAACATAAAAGTACAGATAAAATCTTCTTCTTTGTCAAAGGTATAAATGAAGGCCAGGAATCCAAACAATTGTTGTTAGCCGCCCCGAGTCTTCGGAGAGGGGCGACATACAAATCTAATAAATACAAATACAAATACAATTATAAAAAAATATCTGATCGGAAGTAGTAATTTTTTCAAAAAAAAAAAAGAAAAAATCCCAATAGTAGTGATAGAAGAGAATACTTGTAGCTTGGGGCTTGAACAGTGTGTTCCTTGATGCTTTCGGAGTTTGGTTATTTTCTTGCAGATGTTTCATTACTAATTAAATAACATCATCTGGCATTAATGATGTTACCTAGTTTGGTGATGAAAGGTCTCCAAGAAAATATCTAACCATACTCAAAGCTGCACGAAGTCAATATCTTCAGCCTGATGTTGACAAATGTTATGTCACTGAAACGTCGCAAAGGCACTCAAAATATTACATGGAAAAAACCGAACTCACAACTATGTGTGTGTGTGTGTGTATTCCTATTCCGTCCTTTTCATTATTAGCAAAAATATGTCACATGTTTTTGCTGAATTTGAAAATTGAGACTAGGATAGATCTATTTCGGCCTTATTTTGGCCTCATCAGTTAGCCATACCCTCACTGGGACTTGAACTTGCAACCTTTGCCTTGTAAGGCAGAGAATTAACCTCTCGACTACAGTATCCAATCCCTTCAGCTCTTTACCAGGCAAGGGTTACATGTTTTTTGTGTCGAATCACCCTGGTATATATATATATATATGAAGGTGTTAGCATATTTGGGTTTCTTCCCATGTAAGTTTCAGAGATCTGGCGATGCTTCGACGAGGTCTCACTCATCATCTTCAGGCTGGTGCTTCTGTCTTTGTGCTAGGGCGAACATAGAGGACACACACCTATACCCATGAAAATCTATGAAAACATATATATGTATATGTATCACATGTTTTTGCTGAATTTTTAAAATTAAGGGAGACTAGGATAGCATTATTTCGGCCTTGTTCTGGCCTCATCAGAACAATATATATATTCTGTCAGAATATACATACATACATACATACATACATACATACATACATACATACAAACACATACACACACATACATGCAGTGGTACCTCTACCTAGGAACATGTCTACTTATGAACTTTTCTAGATAATAACCGGGTGTTCAAGATTTTTTTGCCTCTTCTCAGGAACCATTTTCCACTTACAAGCCTCCGAAACTGTAACCGGAAAAGGCAGGGAGAAGGCATGGGGCCTCTCTAGGAATCTCCTGGGAGGAAACAGGGCCAGAAAAGGCAGGGGGAAGCCTCTGTGGGGCTTCTCTAGGAATCTCCTGGGAAGAAACAGGGCCTCTACCCTCCCTGTGGTTTCCCCAATCGCACACATTATTTGCTTTTACATTGATTCCTCTGGGAAAAATTGCTTCTTCTTACAAACTTTTCTACTTAAGAACCTGGTCACAGAACGAATTAAGTTCATAAGTAGAGGTACCACTGTATGTATGTATATATATATGTATATGTACACACACACACATATATACACCACACACAGATAAAAAGACTAAATTGGGGGTTTTTTAGATTACTTTTTAATATTAGATTTGTTACATTGTTTTTTATTGTTGTTAGCCGCCCCGAGTCTTCGGAGAGGGGTGGCATACAAATCTAAATACTGTAAACTAAACTAAACTGAAAGGAAGCAGTATGCTCCCTCCCATATTTGGATATACCAGGCTGATTGAACAAAAACAAAGCATGTAACTCTTCCCTGGTACAAGCTAAGAGGAGGAGAACCTGTGGTCTAGAGATTAAAGCTACTTCCTTATAGGCAGACTCTCTAGGTTCAAATCCCGGTAAGGGTATGGCTAGCTGATGAGGCCAGAACAAGGCCGAAATAGATCTATACTAGTCACCCTTACCGTATTTTTCGCTCTATAAGACGCACCTGCTGATAAGACGCACCTAGATTTTAGAGGTTCGGGGGGTGCTGGGAAGCCCCCCAGGCCGGCTGCGATCTTTTAAAACAGCCGCGCCATTTCCCAGCTGTCTCCTGAAGCCAAACGCCAAAGGCGAACTTCCGCGTTCGGCTTCAGGAGTCAGCTGGGAAGCGGGTTCGGGGGGTGCTGGGAAGCCCCCCAGGCCGGCTGCGATCTTTTAAAACAGCCGCGCCGCTTCTCAGCTGACTCCTGAAGCGCGGAAGTTCGCCTTTGGCTTTTGGCTTCAGGAGTCAGCTGAGAAGCGGCGCGGCTGTTTTAAAAGATCGCAGCCAGCCTGGGAGGCTTCCCAGCACCCCCCCGAACCCGGGTTGGGGGTTCGGGGGGTGCTGGAAAGCCCCCCAGGCCGGCTGCGATCTTTTAAAACAGCCACGCCGCTTCTCAGCTGACTCCTGAAGCATGGAAGTTCGCTTTTGGCTTCAGGAGTCAGCTGGGAAGCGGCGCGGCTGTTTTAAAAGATCGCAGCCAGCCTGGGGGGCTTTCCAGCACCCCCCCCCGAACCCCCAACTCGGAACCGCGTTCAGACGATTCTCCCCCTGTCCCCGTCCCCGCGCCTACCGCGCACCGCTCGCCTTCCTGGGCAGCCCGACACGCCGGATCGCTCGCTCCCTCGCGCGTCCCGCCCGCCGCCAAGCCCCGCCCGCCGCCAGGCTCCTTCCATCCACTCGGCCCGGGCGGCCGCTTTCCTGGGACGCAGGCGGAGCTGCTGCTCCAGTTCGCTGCCAGTACTGTAGTATCCAGCTTGCACGCATTAATCGCTTTTCCATTGTTTCCTATGGGAAACAATGTTTCGACATACAAGCTTTTCGGCTCACGAGCCTCCTTCCGGCACCAATTACATTCGTATGTCGAGGTTCTTCTGTATATCGCCGCCCCCCCCCTCTGCTCCAGCGCCTCCCCCCTCCCTGCCTGCATCTTCGCTCCATAAGACAGGGCTGATTTTTCATCCTACTTTGGGAGGAAAAAAACTGCATCTTATGGAGCGAAAAATACAGTAATTTTCAATATATGTATGCCTATGTGTGTTTGTGTGAGTGTATACAACATGTTTCTCCCAAAATAAGACCCTGTGTCTTATATTTTTTTGAACCCTGAAATAAGCACTTGGCCTTATTGCCATGCACTCAAAAGCCCAATTGGGCTTATTTTCAGGGGATGTCCTATTTTGGGGAAATATATGTGTGTGTGTGTATGTCTGTGTATATGTATGCATTTGTGTAATGTTTATGTGTGGGGGGAGTGTATGTGTGTGTGTGCATGTTTGTGGGTGTGGGTGTATATGTGCGAGTGTAAATGTGTGTGTGTTTATGTATGTATATTAAAATGTGTATGGGTGTATGTGTGTGTCTGTGTATGTTTGTGTGTCTGTGTATGTTTGTGTGTGTTTGTGTGTATGTATGCATACACTAGCAGCTGCTCAGGTCTTTGGTGCTGTTCCATTCAATACAAATTAATGCATCCTGCGCCACCAATTCCAGGAGCCCAACAGAGGAGAATATATTTACATTTATTCTGTTTGTTTTCTTCAGACTATTTATTGGGTAGCTTAGCCTCAAGTTGTTTTTAATTAGTTGATAAGGGAAGCAATGACTCTAAACTACAGGAACATGTTATTGCAAAGTGTTTGAGTATTAATTGTTGCCGATTTCTCTGCCCCAAAGCTCTGCAAAGCCGTTGGGGAAAAGATGGATTTATTAGTGTTTGCTCTGTTTTTTTATTTTTATGAGCGCAATCTCGACATCAAAATATTAGTAAACAAAAGTATCTTTTGAATATGAATTTTCAGCCTTTTATTCAAGGCATGAGAAGGAGGCTTGGCTTCTTATCTGCAGCATAAATTGCATTAAGATGCCTTGATTTGATATGCGGCCTGCCTTTGTGCCTTTTATTCTCACAAATTACAGTCCTTTCTTGCAAAGATCTCAAGCCGCTACCACCCCGTTCTCTGCTTTTCCCTAATCTTTTTTAGAGTCTGCATCCAAGACCTTGTGCATCTAAACAGCAATCGGACTTAGATGTGCACAGTATACAGCCCTCTCTAAGCAGTTTACAGAGTCAGCATCTTGCCCCTAGCAATCTTGGCAGTCGAGGGTTGCTTCTCCTGCTGCTACTGGTGCACTGTGTGCACAACTATTGCATCTCTGGCACACGTTTGGGTATGTCCGACCAGGGGGAGAGCCTTCTCTGTGGTGGCCCCGGCCCTCTGGAACCAACTCCCCCCAGAGATTAGGACTGCCTTTCGTAAGTTATTAAAAACTCATCTTTGTCGCCAGGCATGGGGAAAGTAACAGACACCCCAACTGTCAAGGCTGGTGTATGGTTTGATTGTTTGCGTGATTATTTTGTTTTATTATAAGGGTTTTGAATTGCATTTTAAAATTGTACACTGTTTATGCTGTTGTGAGCCGCCCCGAGTCCTTGGAAAAGGGCGGCATACAAATCTAATAAATTATTATTATTATTATTATTATTATTATTATTATTATTATTATTATTATGTCAATACAACACAGCAAACGAGATCACTATACTGGATTTCATATTTCATTACCAGTCGGGTGCTTCCCAAGCACCTAGGACTGCGTGATGTAGGGGCGAATTATGTTTGCCGATCCCAGTAAAGCGGCCTTTTGCAATTGACAGATGGAGATTTTGTCAATTCCGATGGTTTTCAAATGTCCGCTGAGATCCTTTGGCACTGCGCCCAGCGTGCCAAGTACCACTGGGACCACTTTCATGGGCTTATGCCAGAGTCGTTGCAGCTCGATTTTTAGATCTTCGTATTTCACTAATTTCTCTAGCTGCTTCTCCTCAATTCTGCTGTCTCCTGGGATTGCGATGTCGATGATCCATACTTTCTTTTTCTATTATTATTATTATTATTATTATTATTATTATTATTATTATTATGCTTTTGCGCATGCGCAGGAAGCAAGATCTCATGAGGGGACGAGCAATTTTTTGGGGGCGCATGTATGGAAGAAAAATACAGTGGTGCCTCTACTTAAGAACTCCTCTACTTAAGAAGTTTTCTAGATAAGAACCGGGTGTTCAAGATTTTTTTGCCTCTTCTTAAAAACCATTTTCTACTTAAGAACCTGAGTCGGAAAAAATTCCCAGGATATTTGAGAGCGGCATGAAGGCCCAGCCAGTTTCCTGCCATTCCCCCTGGGTTTCTCTCTCTGGCGCAGTGTATAGGAGGCAGCCTTGCACCAGGTGTATGGGAGGCGCGTGCTCCTCCTCGCTACCTCAGAGTCCCTTAAAGTTAAAGTTTTAGATTTCTTGGATTCCTCTCACCTCATCTTCTCCCATCGGCAGCGACTGTTCTCCTCCTCTTCTTCCTCCTTCTCCTCCCACCCAAATTCCAAGCTTTTATTTTCTTCCTAATGGGTTTGCACGCATTATTTGCTTTTACATTGATTCCAATGGGAAAAATTGCTTCTACTTAAGAACTTTTCTACTTAAGAACCTGGTCACAGTTACTGATGGGACGATGGGACAAGGTAAGACGATGTATGGCGAGTAAAATCCGAGACCAAGCTACAAGGGATAAATTGGAATCACTTTAAAATATGTAAAAAGATAGTTTGCTCTTGAGTTAAAATGATATATACAAGAAACACCCCCAATCTGGGGGTGGGGTGTAAATGTTTTTCTGGTGGTGGACACTATTCACAGAGCCCCTGTTTTATGTTGTGTGTGTGTTTATATTTTTTAAAAAAATTAAAAATAAGAACATGGTCACAGAGCAAATTAAGTTCTTCAGTAGAGATATCACTGTAATCACTGAAATCTCATGCACAGTGTGTCCCCTTATGAGATTTTGCTTCCTGTACATGCACAGAAGCAAAATCTTGCTTGGACATGCATGTACATGTGTTCTGCCGGTGTGTCTCAACCGCCCGTAATTACAGGGTAATTAGTCCAGGAAGACACACACCACACGATAAAAGGAAAACCCAAAAGTTTTTATAAACAGAAAAACAGAAACAGCTCCTTTTTTAAATGTCAAAGGGATTTTCTGGTACACACAAGGCACAGGTGAAATGCAGTCCAATTGCTCACCCAATAACTGGGAAATTGAGTCCAATTCTAAAATCCAGAGAGTCCACACACACAATCCTGAACAGCAAAAACCATGATCTTGATGAAACAATGAATCAGATAAACAGCCATGAGGCTAAAACACCAGGCTGCACTTTTATCTGTAGCACTAATTACAGCAGCCCCACCCAACCACAGGTGGCCTCATTTTCTCTTGTAATAATCCTTCAGTTGTTGTCTCCTATGCATCACTCTATGCATGCGTGGATGTGTCCTTAATTCTTATTCAGAATCCAGGGATGATACAGATGACTGATCTCCTCCTGGGCTGTCTGCCAAACTCCCCTCTTCCCTGTCACTCATGCTTCCTTGGTCAGAGGAGACTTTGTTGGCAGATTCCATCGAGAGCAAAACAGGCCTGCGGCATGTGGCTGTCTCCCCCACTCCACCTCCACATTCCTTGGGGCCGGAGCTGGGCCAGAGCCAACCACAACATACATGTGCCAGTGATACAAAGCTGAACGCACAGCACACCATGCTCTGCTTAGAAGCAAAATCTTGCTTGGACATGCACACAAGTGTGCCAGAGAAGCAGAGTTGTGGCGCAGCTTAATTTTCACTACCGGTGCAATGGCGTCGACTGTACCGGTGGGAACCCGCTACTGAATCATTCTAACCACTTTGCCCATACCCGTAATGCAATGCCCTCTCCCACACATGCTCTCACAGCTCCCTGCACTGCCTCCCCTGTGCATATACACAAGGTTTACTGAAGCCTCCAGAGCCCGTGGATAGCAAAAAAATGGATTCCAGCTGATTTTCAGCATTCCAGAGGGTGGGAAAGAGATCATTTTTGCCTCCCGCTGGCTTCAGGGTGGCGAAAAATGGACCCAACGGCCAACTGGAAGTTTGGAAATGAATTTCTGTTTGAACCATTGGGCCATTTTTTACCCTCCCCATGCACCCTGGAACTGACATTGGGCATGAGAACATTTTAATTGGTTTTTCAGGTTTTTAGATTATTAGCTTTAATTATTTGGATTTGTATGTACACTGTTCCTTATATGTTGTAAGCTGCCCCCGAGCCCTCGGAGAAGGTCGGCATATAAATCAATCAATCAATCAATCAATCAATAATAAATAAATAATAAATACTTCACATGCCTTCAGATATGGCTCTGTGTGCCACCTGTGGCGTGCATGCCATAGGTTTGTCATCATGGCCCTAGCCAAACTCTCACCCACCCACGTGTCTTCTCGCAAGATTTTGCTTCCTGTGCATGTACAGAAACCAAATCTCACTCCAACACATGCGCCTGCACACAAGTCTCCCAGAGTTGTGCATGCAGATTCATTTTTGCTACTAGAATGCCATCCCACCCTTTCAGGCAGGAACAGTGATGGTCCCCTATGGGTATGGTCAGGAACGCAGTACCGGTAACAAAATTTGGAGCTCCACCCCAGAGCACCCAAGTTGCACTGTAAGATGTTGAAACAAAATGCATAAGCCACACCCACAGTGTGGTAGTAAAAATTTCGTAGCCAATTACTGGGTAGGAACCCAATACTGTGTGAGATCCACACAGCCTCAGGAAGAGAAGCAGGCCAGTAAACACGCAAGGGCCGTCGGCAACTTACCAGGCCAGCAGTGTTTGCGGCGTGAGCGGGGAAAGGAGGCCGCCATTTTGTGGCAGAGCCTGCGGCCGCCATTTTGTGGCAAAGCACAGTGAGGTCAGATCGGTGCGCGGGGCACCGATTGGTCGAGGGGCGGCAGGGAGTCCCCTATATAAGGGGCCTCCTCGTGGTGCCGCTCCTCTTTGTTACTTCGCTCTCAGAGACACCCGCCACCCTCCCTCTGTTACAGGGTGCATATGATGGGTCGCCCCTTGGGGGGCCGAGTAGGAATTTTTGGCAGTCACAGCAGATTGGCCTAGCTGTGGCTGTTTTTTCGCCTACTCCACTCTGTGCATGGGAGTGTGGTTAGGGGGTGTACTCACCAGCTAGTTTCCCCCTAAGGTCACTGTGGGGGCCCGAAAGGGGGTGGAAATGGGCGTAAGCAGCAACTGTGTGATCTCCTTTACGGGCACCTCTATTGAGGTGAGGGGCGATCTCCTTCTCGTATTACAGGGCTCGATCGGCTTGGATATGGGAGGGGGGTCGCACCTGGGGCTTGATGGCTGAGGCTTACCAGAGACCAGGGGCGAGCCATCCCACACGCCATGGGGGGGCGTGGCACGGCATAGGGGGCAGGTGTAAAGTTACCACTCCCCTACGCCCAGGCAAGGAGCTTTCGCCCGAGAGTTGCTCAAAAGAGGTTGGTGACAGTTGAATCCGCCCCCATTTTTGATTTATGCACCCCTGCAGGTCATGTGATTTAATTGATTAATTAATTGATATTGATTTAATAAAGTGACCCCATTATACCCAAACCTTATGTGTCCGAGTGTTACTCCGCCTTCGCCGCAAGCACCAGTCGGTCGTCCCGACACCATCCCAAAGCGAGAGATTACAGACTCGTTAAAAGGGAAAAAAATCATAATATATTTTAGCTACGTTCAGAGAAGCACTATGTGATTTTATCATCCAGAATTCTCAGCCACAACCACATTAGGTGGGAAATTTTTGAGAATCATAATCCAACTCCATCTAATAATTCGCCATGGTTGGGCGACAAAGCTCTTTTATGATTTCCTGTCCTCAAATAAATACCCGAAAAGGACTTATATTTCTCAGGAAAAGAGAAACAATAACAGCAGAAAGAGTCACCGTAGCGTGTTAGATTGCTGTGTACTACTACGAAAGGTAAAAGGAAAATAAAACGCTGGAAAGATAATGCTACTATATTTTATTCCGATTGTTGGTGGATTATTAACTCGTGTTTATGGAATCTTGCTATTGCTCTATAAATGTTGTGCATTTCGCAAATGCTTGTACTGCTATATTTCTTTCTTCCTTACTCATTTTTTTTCTTTTTCTTTCTTTCTTTTTTTTATAAAACTGTGACAGAGCCCCCGGGAACCTTGGAAATTTTTTTTTTTAGCCTTTCTTTTTCCAATGTATCACAACAGGCATGAACACACAGCTGAAAATAAGATTGCCTCTCTCCCACAATATATAAAACTGCAGTTTCCTAAACCAATGCTGCCCTCAGCTGCAAAATGTCTGCATTTGGAATTCAGTGATGAATTTTTAAAAAAGGAAAGGTAGAATTTTTTAAAAAAAAAATCCCCCAAAGACTGTTCAGTTTGACCAATGGTGTGTGTGTGTGTGTGTGTGTGTGTGTGTGTGAAACTTTCTGATGGGTTGCTTAGACAATATTCTTGCTGTTGTGGTTAGCTCTGGCCCAGCTCCTGCCCCAAGGACTGTGGATGTGGGGGAGACATCCACATGCTGCAGGCCTGTTTTGCCCCCGGTGGAATCTGCTGATGAAGGCTCCTCTGACCAAGAAGACATGAGTGACAGGGAGGAGGAGAGTGGGGCAGACAGCTCAGAAGGAGATCAATTATCTAGCTCCTCCTTGGATTCAGAACAAGAGTTAATGATACAGCCACGCATGCGGAGAGCGATGCATAGGCAGCAACAACTGAGAGATTATTATCAAAGAAAAGGAGGCCACCTGTGGTTGGGTGGGGCTGTGGTAATTAGTGAGGCTGCTATAAACAGCAGCCTGTGGGTTTGGCCATTGTGGAGGATTATCTGATCGTTGTGTTTCGTGACTGCTTTGCTGACTTTGACCTTTTGTGTGCTGATTTTTCCCCACTTTGAAACTAAACCAGGGCAAAGTGTGTTTCACTTTGTGAAAGAAGAAGGACTGTGAATTGCCTCACAGCTGCAAGCTAAGTATCACAGAACTGATAAGGGACTTGTACAAATTGCCAGTTTGTTTGGAAACGAGTGCTCTTTGCTATACCAAAAGAGGGCTTGGTTTAAGTGAATTTTCATTATAAAGAACATTGTTTTGAATTTTCAAACGTGTGCGTGTCTGAAATTTGTACCTGTGAATTTTTGGGAGGATTCTACCAGAGAGCCCGAGAGAACACTTGCTGGTCAAGAAGTCGAGGTTTCTTGCATCGCTGAAAAAAAACACAACAAAAGGATTTTAAATGCTGAAAACAATCACTTGCAAATAGCGTCACTCTCTCCCATCTCCCATGTATAATCCATCAACAATATTGATTATGACTTTTCTTCTTTTCAAAGAACAAAAGCAAAATGAAAGCAATATCCCTCAATGTCAACAGTAGCAACAACAAGAGTAACAACTGTTTGGTTGCCAAGAATATTTAACAGAATAACAAAGTTGGAAAGGACCTTGAGGTCTTTTAATCCAATCCCCTGGAAAAGCAGGAGAGCCTATACCATCCAACTGTGTTCTTTTTGCCGACGATGTAAAACTTTTCAACACTACTGACAACATACTTACTGTTGTGATTCAGCCTGAGGCTCCTCAGGGACCGGCTGGATCTCTGCCGGATCCATGCCCAGAGGAGGAGGACAGTGAACAGGAGGGGGAGGACCAGGCAGACGTGGGAGAGGAATGACAGGAAGAGGTGGAGGGAGAGCAGCCTGAGACCCCCGGGGGGGGCTCTCCCCAGCTAGTAGCCTGGATTCATTGGATGAAGACGCACAGGCTATAATAGACATGAGGCAGCAACGAGCAGCTCAAAGACGGGGCCAATTAGAAAGGTATTTCCATCCCTGAATTGGCAACAGCTGGATTTGGGTGTGGTTCTCCTCAGCAGGGTTGAAAAGGCAGGCCCGCCCTTACAGTCTTGTGGAGAGTTATCAACTGGGATTCCTGTGACCTTGCTTCGATTCTTGGCGTCTCTGATCTTGGCTTGTGGCCTAGAAGGCTGAAAGACTTGGGGGAGGCATAGGTTTTATTATCTCCAGTGTTGTTTTTGCCAGCAAGAATCCTGTTTTATTGCCTGACCTTCGTGAAACCTCTGTGAAGCTTCATCGTGTTTCTGTCTGTAAGAACAGTTTTTGTTACCTGTGTTTGCTTTCCAGTATATAAACTGCCTTTGCTTTTTACCAGTGTGTCTGGATACTCTTTTTGGTTGGTGTTGGCGTCTGGGGGGACCCAGACAGAACAACTTACTCTCCAAAGAGACCTTGACTTTGTCTCAGATTGGTCTAATACCTGGCAACTTCAAATATCAACCAACAAATGCTCTACGCTCCACATCGGCAAAAAGAATCCAAACTTCATATATGAACTGAATAAACAAATTCTCACATCCAACCCACACTCAGTAAAAGACCTTGGAATACTAGTATCAAATGACCTAAGTGCTAAAGCCCACTGCAACAATATCGCCAAAAAGGAATCTAGAGTTGTTAACCTGATCCTACGTAGCTTCTGCTCCAGCAATCTCACACTACTCAGAAGAGCCTACAAAACTTTTGCCAGACCCATCCTTGAATACAACTCATCTGTCTGGAACCCATACCACATCTCGGACATCAACACCCTTGAAAACGTCCAGAGATATTTCACCAGAAGAGCCCTTCACTCCTCCACTCGAAACAGAATACCCTACGAAAATAGACTAACAATCCTGGGTCCAGAAAGCTTAGAACTACGGCGCCTAAAACACGATTTAAGTATTGCCCACAAGATCATATGCTGCAACGTCCTACCAGTCAATGACTACTTCAGCTTCAACCACAACAACACAAGAGCACGCAACAGATTCAAACTTAATACTAACCGCTCCAAACTTGACTGTAAAAAATATGACTTTAACAATCGAGTTGTCGAAGCGTGGAACTCATTACCGGACTCAATAGTGTCAACCCCTAACCCCCAACATTTCTCCCCTAGACTATTCACGATTGACCTCTCCAGGTTTCTATGAGGCCAGTAAGGGGCATACATAAGTGCACTAGTGTGCCTTTTGTCCCCTGTCCAATTGTCTTTCCTTTATCTCATATATCTCTCCATGCTGGGAGTAGAGATCAGATTCAGGGAATGGGGGGGGGGGGGAAATGCCAACCAGATAGAGTAGATAACAATTTGGACAGCAGCAGAACAAAGGATGATGGAGTTGGCCAAACTCTTCCCCAACCATCTCTTCATTTGGTTTCCTGGCTTTGTGGCCAGAAAAGCCAGCACCACTGTGATGGTTTTGGCCAAGAGAGAAGAAACGGCAACTGAGAAAATGATGCTGAAAACTGTCTGTTGGAGAAGGCAGGTGGCTTTCCTTGGTTGACCAATGAAGAGAGAAGAAGACAAGAAGCAAAGCAGGAGGGAGACCAGGAGGATGTAGGAGAGGTCCCGGTTGTTGGCTTTGACAATGGGGGTTTCTCGGTATTTAATGAAGATGATTATTCTCTTCTTATGTATTTGTGTATTGGACAAATGAATGAATAAATAAATAAAAATAAGATAAATGGTTGTCCAGTCCCTTCTTAAAAACCTCCAGGGTTGGAGCATTTATGACTTCTGGAAGTAAGTTGTTCCACTGATTAATTGCTCTCACTGTCAGGAAATTTCTCCTTCATTTTAGGTTACTTCTGTCATTGATTAGTTTCCATCCATTGCTTCTTGTCCTGCCTTCAAGTGATTTGGAGAATAGGTCAACATCCTCTTCTTTGTAGAAGCTCCTTAGATATTGAAAGATTGCTATCATGTTACCCCTAATTCTTTTTTCAATAGAAAGAAGACATACCTGGATTTAAGGAAGAAAAAACAGAAGGAAAAGAGGATGTACTGTATAAATGTACATATTTATATTTATAACTGTAAAGGAAAATAAACTCAATTGAAAAATGAATATATAAGTAAGGATACATAAGGAATGGGAATAATATACAGTATATGAAGATATGTATACTAATTAATAGTTAAATAGATAGATAAAAACTGTAAAGGAAATATAGTTTAACTTTAGTGATGGGTGAACTGAACCCACACAATTCGGGTCCATACCGAATTTTGCGGTGTTCGGTATGCCGAACACGAACACGAAATTTTTTGAAACTTCGGGCAAAGTTCGGGGTCATATTCAGTGTTCAGAGCTTTGACGTCACCGTAAGGTTGCTAAGGACGCCAAGGTGATCACTTCCTGGATTCCATGGAATCCAGGAAGTGATCACCTTGGTGTCCTTAGCAACCTGATGGTGATGTCAAAGCTCCGCCCTCGGAATCTCTTCGTGGGAGGGATTCCCCAGCTCCTTCAAAGGGAGGTCCTCACATAAAAATAAACATTGTTATTTTTATGTGAAAGGATGCCGCAGCGGCACTGCAAGCAAAGGGCGGTCCTTTCACGTAAAAATAAATATTGTTATTTTTACGAAAATGGATGCCACAACGGCGCTGCAAGCAAAGCGCAGTCCTTTCACGTAAAAATAAACATGTTTTCCTACTTCTGAAGGGAGTTGGACTACGAGGGTCACCCTGATAGTAATGCACCACATTTTTTCCCCTCAGCCTGCAGTAATGGTACGAATGCAAAACTTTAGATATACAGTGGTATCTCTGCTTACGAACTTTTCTAGATAAGAACTGGGTGTTCAAGATTTTTTTGCCTCTTCTCAAGAACCATTTTCCACTTACGAGCCCGAGGCTCTGAAACTGTAGCTGGAAAAGGCAGAGAGAAGCCTCCGTGGGGCCTCATTAGGAATCTCCTGGGAGGAAACAGGGCCGGAAAAGGTGGGGAGAATCCTCCATGGGGCCTCTCTATGAATCTCCCGGGAGGAAACAAGGCCTCCACCCTCCCTATGGTTTCTCCAATTGCATGCAATTGACTACAGAATCTCCTGGGAGGAAACAGGGCCAGAAAAAGGCGGGGAGAACCCTCTGTGGGACCTCTCTCTAGGAATCTCCTGGGAGGAAACAGGGTCTTTACCCTCCCTGTGTTTTTCCAAATCGCACACATTATTTGCTTTTACATTGATTCCTATGGGAAAAAGTGCTTTTTCTTACAAACTTTTCGACTTAAGAACCTGGTCACGGAACGAATTAAGTTCGTAACTAGAGGTACCACAGTACTAGCAGTCTGGCTGATGGTTCTAGATTTTGTCAATCTCAGGTAGGTAGCCATTTCTCAGAAATAGCATAGGTCTCTTACAAAAGCAGGAGGTTGGATTAGATTACCTCCAAGGTCCCTTCCAACTCTGTTACTGTTACATTTTTGTCTATGCTGCTATACATCATGTCATCATGTCCTCCTTCCAAAAAAAGTGCGAGAATTTGCTGAACAAAAAACTGGTTGGAGGGGGTTTCTTGTTTGTGTCTTCTTGTTGAAAGAGAAGGAGGGAGGGAGGGAGAGAGGGAGAGACAAAAGGAAGGAAGGAAAGAAGGAAAGAAGGAAGGAAGGAAGGAAAGAAGGAAGGAAAGAAGGAAAGAAGGAAAGAGAAAAAGAAAAAGAAAGAAAGAGAAAGAGAGAGAAAAAGAAAGAAAAAATAGAGAGAGTGAGAGACAGAAAGAAAGAGAGAGAGAGAAAGAGAAAGAGAGAAAGAAAGAAAAAGAGAGAGTGCATGAATGTATGTGAGAGAGTGAGAAAGAAAGAAGGAAGGAAAGAGAAATGAAAAAGAGAGAAAAGAAACAGAGAGATAGACAAAAAGAAAGAAAATGAGAGAGAGAGAGAGAGAAAAGAAAAAGAGAGAGTGAGTGAATGTGTGAGAGAGAGACAGAAGGAAGGAAGGAAAGAGAAAGAAAAAATAGAGAAAAGAAGAAAAAGAAACAAAGGGGAAAGAGAGAGAGAGAGAAAGAAAGAAAGAAATGAAAAAATCAAGTTTTCTCACGTCCTTGTGCCATTTCAGAGCATCCTAAACCTGATGCCATTTCTTCTTTTAATGGATCCCTGTATCCCTGCCTCATATGTTAAGCTATAGTCTCCAAGGCGTTTTCCCTAACATGGCGATGATAAACTTCTTTCAGTCTTTCCTATTATGACAGTCACATTAAATATTATCCATCTACCAGCCTACCAGCCCCCTCAAAGGACTGCTTTGAATAACAGCAACATTCTTTCCCCCCCCCCTCCACATTGTGGCATATGTTAGTGTTGTGAGTAAAACTACACACTTTGCCCCAAAGTCAGCCGCCGTGCCCTAGGATATCAAGCAAATCCTGCTTCTGCAAATTATGGTCTCCCTCTTTCCTATTAAATGATTCCCTGCTTGTCAGGAACTGTACTTGTCACTAAGATGCAGTTGATAATGAAAGTGATAATGTACCATATGGCACTTGCTGTAAGACACACTCAGCTACTCGCAGACTGTTAATCAAATCCTGGTGCAGAGCTCTCTGAAACTACACAATTCTGGGGCTGTATTGTGCAGTGAGGGTGGGGAAAAACCTCCCATCTGGAATGGAACGGGACTGGACTGGACTGGATGGGAATTAGGCTGGCAGGGCAGGGTAGGGCAAGGCAAAGCAGAAGAATGGAATGGAATAGAACTGGAATGGAATGGAGGGGAGGAAAGAATAGAGTGCAGGAGAGGAGAAGAGAAGAGAAGAATAGGAGAGCAGAGGAGATGAGATTCGAGGAGAGGAGGAGGAGAGAAGAATAGGAGAGGAGGAGGAGAGAAGAATAGGAGAGGAGCGGAGAAGAAGGGAAGAATAAGAGAGGAGAGGAGGGGAAGAGAAGAATAGGAGAGGAGTGGAGAAGAAGGGAAGAATAAGAGAGGAGAGGAGGAGAAGAGAAGAATAGGAGAGGAGGAGGAGAGAAGAATAGGAGAGGAGTGGAGAAGAAGGGAAGAATAAGAGAGGAGGGGAAGAGAAGAATAGGAGTGGAGAAGAAAGGAAGAATAAGAGAGGAGAGGAGGAGAAGAGAAGAATAGGAGAGGAGGAGGAGAGAAGAATAGGAGAGGAGTGGAGAAGAAGGGAAGAATAAGAGAGGAGAGGAGGAGGAGAGTAGAATAGGAGAGGAGGAGGAGAGAAGAATAGGAGAGGAGCGGAGAAGAAGGAAAGAATAAGAGAGGAGAGGAGGAGAAGAGAAGAATAGAAGAGGAGCAGAGAAGAAGGGAAGAATAAGAGAGGAGAGGAGGAGAAGAGAAGAATAGGAGAGGAGGAGGAGAGAAGAATAGGAGAGGAGTGGAGAAGAAGGGAAGAATAAGAGAGGAGAGGAGGAGAAGAGAAGAATAGGAGAGGAGGAGGAGAGAAGAATAGGAGTGGAGCGGAAAAGAAGGGAAGAATAAGAGAGGAGAGGAGAGGAGGAGGAGAGAAGAATAGGAGAGGAGCGGAGAGGAAGGGAAGAATAAGAGAGGAGAGGAGAGGAGAGGAGGAAGGATCTTTGGAAGTCTTATGATCTCCAGCTTTTTTTTCTACCGTATTTACCAGAAAATAAGAACCTATCTTATATTTTTTTGAACCCTGAAATAAGCACTTGGCCTTATTCACATGCCCTCAGAATCCTGATTGGCCTTATTATCAGTGAATGTCTTAATTTGGAGTGGAAATAGGGTAGTTTCTCATATTTTTCTACTTCCTTTATCAGGCCTCAATCTCTTTGCCCAGGAGTTTTTCTAGGAAAGATAAGTATCAACCTTTGTCGTCAGGCATGGGGCAACAGAGATATTCCCTTCCCCCTAAGCCTATACAATTTATGCATGGTATGCTTGTGTGTATGTTTGGTTTTTTAAATAAGGGTTTTAAAAATTATTTTAAATATTAGATTTGTTATATGCTGTTTCATTATTGTTGCTAGCCGCCCCGAGTCTACGGAGAGGGGCGGCATACAAATCTAATAAATAAATAAAATTTTCCGAAAACAACATTCCATGTTAAGAATAGGTTCTGCCTCTCTGCCTATTTATAGTTCTGTTTCTTAGCAAAACCTCTACCTTATTGTTTTCCTGTTTCTATGCATTTCTG
Source organism: Erythrolamprus reginae (assembly GCF_031021105.1). Lineage (NCBI taxonomy): Eukaryota > Metazoa > Chordata > Lepidosauria > Squamata > Dipsadidae > Erythrolamprus > Erythrolamprus reginae. Next base: position 16,828,983 of record NC_091956.1, on the reverse strand, counting down.
GGCTTTGTGTGTGTGTGTCAAAAATAGGAAAAACTCATCCATTCCATTTTAGACCATCAAGGCTATTCAACTACTCTTGACTCCTGAACCCCCAGATGATGAATAAAAAGACCTCTTAAGCCACAGATTAAAGCAAATATTTATGTCTCAGGCATGAGTAGGTTCCGGATTCTGCTACTGCCAGTTCGCTCAGGGACGTGACTCATGGGTGTGTGTATGTGACACACACCGTGTGCACACTTTGCATATGTGTGCATGCACAGTATTTTAAAAAAAGCTTCTGTGCATGTACAGAAGCAAAAAAACCCAAGAGAATCAGCTTGGGATATGTATGTGGGCGGAACTGGTGGGATCATAAGCCCGAAAAAATGGTCGAAAATGAACAAGCAAAACTACTGTGGGACTTCCGACTTCAGACTGACCGAATTCTGAAGCATAATACACCAGACATCCTGATTGTGGAGAAAAAGAAAGTATGGATCATCGACATCGCAATCCCAGGGGACAGCAGAATTGAGGAGAAACAGCTAGAGAAATTAGTGAAATACAAAGATCTAAAAATCGAGCTGCAACGACTCTGGTATAAGCCAGTGAAAGTGATCCCAGTGGTACTTGGCACGCTGGGCGCAGTGCCAAAGGATCTCTGCAGACATTTGAAAATTATCGGAATTGACAAAATTTCCATCTGTCAATTGCAAAAGGATGCTTTACTGGGATCACTGAACATAATTTGCCACTACATCACGCAGTCCTAGGTGCTTGGGAAGCGCCCGACTGGTGATGAAATACGAAATCCAGCATAGTGATCTCGTTTGCTGTGTTGTATTGACATAATAATAATAATAATAATAATAATAATAATAATAATAATAATAATAACAACAACAACAACAACAACAATAATAACAATAACAATAACAACAACAACAACAATAATAATAACATAGATTTTGGGTTCAACATGTTACCATTGTAATAATCTATATTAATAAAACTAGTCATGATTTTTTAAAAACCTGACCACAGGAAAGGTTTATTATTCTATCCCCACCTCAGTCTTAAACTGCAATAGGAAAGAACAATAAAGAATTTCAGCTCCTGCTTTTGGGTCATCATGAAAAGCTAACACAACAACAACAACCCACACCTAATAGATTTTAAGATGTGATTTATCATCCAGTGGATATTTGTACAGTGAAGATGCTCTTGAAAATGAATCTGTAACAAAAAGAAAAATAGCACAGGGAGAAGAATCAATATAGAAGTGTTGCTGAAGGAAAACATTGCTAATATTCCTAAAATAAACCCTTTTGGAATTGTAGTTTCCCCAGTACAAACACTCCTAACAGAAGCATTCAAGGACCAGATATCAAACAAGTAATTTCAGAAAAAAAGAAAGAAAATGAGAATATAGTATGACTGCTCTATTTTCTTTTATGTACACTGAGAGCATATGCACCAAGACAAATTCCTTGTGTGCCCAATCACACTTGGCCAATAAAGAATTATATTCTAAAAGAATTCTATTCTTTTTTATTTATTTATTTATTGTTAGAGTTGAAAGGGACCATGCAGGTCATCAAGTCCAACCCCCTGCCTGAGCAGGAATCCTAAAGCACTCCAGCCAAGTGGCAGTCCAATCTCCTCTTGAAAGTGTCCAGAGTTGGGGAGTTCACAACCTCCGCAGGCAGGTTGTTCCACTGGTTGATCGCTCTGACCATCAGGAAGTTCTTCCTTACTTCTAGGTTGAAGATCTCCTTGGTCAGCTTCCAGCCATTGTTCCTCATCCGGCCCTCTGGTGCTCTCTGTGGCAACCCCTCGTATACCTGTATACAGCTATCATGTTTTCTCTGGCCCTCCTTTTCTCTAGGCTATCCATGCCCAGTTCCCACAGTCTCTCTTTGTAAGTCTTGGTTTCCAGTCCCCTAATCATTTTGGTTGCTCTTTTCTGCACCTTCTCCAGAGTTTCAATGTCTCTTTTGAAGTGTAGTGACCAGAACTGCTAAGCAAAGATATTCTAATATGCCAGGATCTGTCAGAATTGTTTTTTTTTAAAAAAAACTAGGACTTTACCTGTCCCAAAGGTGTTTTTTCAAGAGGCAACTTGTTGTGGCCCTCTCACATCCTGCAATTAGTGATGGATTCAGAGGACACAGGGACAATGGAGGTGTGGTATAGGTGTCCTGGTTTCTTGACACCCAAGACTGACAGCAAAGAAGAAATGGTTGAAGAGTCCGGAGACAGGCTAAATAAAGACGGTTCCTTTATTCAGCTCTTAAAAGGGGAAGTGACAATCAGCGGAACACGTCTGCTCAACCTGGGGAGAAACCGCTTCTTTTATACATTTGCGGCTCCCGCCAAAAGAGAGCAGCCCGCGTCTGAGCCAATCAGGCGCGACTTCCTGTTTCCCGCTCAGACAGCGTTTCACAAGGAACAAACTATTTACAAGGATACAACACCCCTCCCTCCTTAGTCAGAATACATCACTCAAGAAAGCCACGTGACGAAGTCCTCCAATCTGCTCGGTCTTCGCAGGGCTCGCTCCGACCTGCGCAGTTCATTTGAGTCCTCGCTTCCAACGGTGGAGGTCGGTTCGCCTGTACTTCCCCAGTGCGGCTGGAGCCTAGTTTGGGCTCTGGCCCGCTGAGTCGATTGGGCAGGCACAACACCGACCTCTGAGGATGAAGATGGCTCGGCGTCGCTGGAGGACCCTTCCTGACTGGATAAGTCCATTTGAATGTCCATTAATGCGGGTTGCGCGTCACAGTCTATTAGAGTGGGAGAGTCTGCTTTAGCGGTTTGTTCAGGGGAGGTTTCAATGCGCTTTCGTACATGGTCAATGTGCCGCTTCCACATTCGACCATCATTTTACAATGTATGTTTTAGGAGCAGTTTGTTGTACAATTATTCCCTTCATCCAATTCAAACCCCCATCAAAATTCTTTACAAAAACACTTTGACCCAAATACAATTGTCTTTCAGGGTTCACATACATAGGATTATGAGTACAAAACCTTGGGTGTAACCTATCCAGTGGGGATCTAAGTTTCCTCCCCATTAGTATTTCAGCAGGGCTTATGTGTGTGTGGGAATTTGGTGTAATATATTGTGTTAACAAGAATTGGTCCAGATGCTGTTGTACATCTCCAGGGCCTGACCTGCGCAATGCCTCTTTTGCCACCCGAACGTATCGTTCTGCCAAACCATTAGCCCAGGGCGAGTAAGGCGAGATGAGAGCATGTCTGACCCCCAAGTTATCTAAAAATAATTCAAATTGCCTGGCTGTCAATTGGGGTCCATTGTCTGACACTAAGATGTCAGGACAGCCATGGGTGGCAAACAAATGGCGCAGAACCTTAATTGTGGCACTCGTGGTTATATTATTCATTGCAATGATTTCCACCCACTTGGAAAATGCATCTACCACTATTAAGAAATATTATGACCCCACTGGCCCTGAAAAATCAATATGGACCCTAGACCAAGGCCCTACAGGTTGTTCCCACTCTGCTGGAGTTGTTTTGGGGGGGTTAGGCCGAGACTCTTGGCATGGATCACACTTGGCTACCCACTTTTCAATATCAGTATCCAGACCTGGCCACCATAAGTGCCCCCTAGCTAGGCCCTTCATCCTGACAATACCAGGATGGCCCACATGTAACATTGTGAGTACTTTGGTCTTTAGACTCCCAGGAATGATTACCCGATCACCCCACAACAGGCAACCTTTAACATATGACAATTCCAATCTTTTCGTTTTAAAATCACTGAAATCAGATTCTACGGAGTCATTCTGCCACCCCTTAAGTACACAGTTTACCACCTTTTTCAAAATTGGGTCTTGCTGCGTGTGTGCAGCCACCTCCCTTGCTGTTGTTAGTGGGTTATCTTCGAGCTCTATCATTAAAACATCAGCAGATGGGGCAGGGTCCTCTACTAACTCTGCCATTGGGCACCTACTGAGACCATCTGCATGGTTGATGGTTTTACCCCCTTTGTGAATGAGCTCGTACTGGTATCCTGAGAGGAACAAGGCCCACCTGATTAATCTTGGAGACATAAATGGGGGAGTTGGTTTGTTGGGGGCTAAGAGGCCTAGTAAAGGCTTGTGGTCGGTAACCAATTCAAAACTCCTGCCAAAAAGATAATTATGAAACTTCTTCACCCCGGCCACTAATGCTAGAGCCTCCTTATCTAGTTGGCTGTAATTTCTCTCCGTATTGGTCATTGTTCTTGAAAAGAAAGCAATTAGGGCCTCTGTATTATTTGGCAACACATGTGCCAAGACCCCTCCCACGCCATATGGGGACGCATCGCACGTAAGCCTGACAGGTAGTAAAGTGCTATACTGGACTACTACACTTGCGGAAGTTAACAACTGCTTTATTTGTAAGAAGGCTTCGTGCTCAGTTCTCCCCCATGTCCAAAGGGTTCCTTTCTGAAGTAGCCGGTGTAGAGGCTCTGCTGCTGTTGCCTTCTGTTTTAAAAAGACAGAGTAAAAGTTTAGAAGGCCTAAGAATGCCTGCAATTCTGTTCTATTCTGTGGCTCTGGGGCTTCCCTGATGGCTTTTAATTTTTCAGTAGTGGGGTGTATGCCTTCCCCATCGATTCTATATCCTAAGAATTCTACACTGTTGGTTCCCCACACACATTTGTCAGGTTTGATTCTTAACCCTTTATCTTGTAGTCTATGTAATACTTCTCTTATTCTTCTGTTGAGTTGAGATTGGTTTTCTCCTGAAATTAAAATGTCATCAAAATAGGGAATGGTCCCTTTAATTCCTGACAACAAATGTTCCATTATGCTTTGAAAAATCCCGGGAGCTATGCTTACCCCAAATTGTAATCTGGTACATTTAAATGCACCCCTGTGGGTGACAATTGTCTGTGCGAGTGCTGTTGGTTCATCGACAGGGAGCTGCTGGTAAGCTTGGGCTAAATCGATTTTTGCGAACACTTTCCCTTCCCCCAGGGAGTGAAGGAGCTGTTGTACCACTGGAATGGGGTAAGGGTGATGTTGGAGGGCTTTGTTGAGCGTAGACTTATAGTCAGCGCAAACCCTCAAAGAGCCATCCGGTTTAAGAGGCGTAACTATGGGTGTTTCCCATGGCCCCTGCTCTACAGGAACTAAAATGCCCTGACTTATGAGCTTATCTAGCTGTAGTTCAAGCTTGGGAAGGAGCGGGAGGGGTACCCTGCGAGGTTTGAGCCAGACAGGAGGGACCTTGGGGTCAATAGAAAAGGAGATAGGGGGCCCTTTATACGATCCCAAGGTGGGGCTAAACACTTCTGGGAATTCCTGTAAGAAGTTAGGCATGCTATCAGAGTTAACAGTACAGATACCAGAAATTTCAATTCCCAATGGTTCCATCCAAGCCAACCCCAGGAGAGAGTGTCTAGCCCCTGTAACAACAATCATAGGAAGGGTACATTTAACAGTCTTAAACATAATAGGTACATTCACTTGGCCTAGAACAGGTATTATTCCCCCTTGAAAATCTCTAATTACCAATGAGGTTTGTAAAAGGTCAGACTTTGAGAGGCTAGGCATGTACATTATAAGCTTTTCCCACGGCATAATGGTGTATTTAGACCCCGTATCAAGTTCCATAGAGCATGGCTTGTTGTTTAGGAGCAGTGAGATTACAATCTTGCCCCCATTTTTTGTTGCCATGCTATTCACGGAAAATTGATTGTTACCTCTTGAGTAGTCGCGGTTAGCGATTGAGTAGTTCTTGCGGCAGGAAAACCAGGGAAACCGGTTTTCGTGCGGTTGAGGTGTTTGATTCTGGAAACGAGGAGGACGAGGAGTGGAGAAAGATTCCTCAGGCAAAGGTGCTCTGCAGGCTTCAGCGATATGGCCGCGTCGGTTGCAGCGGCGGCAAATGGCGTCTCGGAAGGGGCAGCGTTGGCGTGGATGGTTTCCTCAGCAGCCGGCACAGGGGGCGACGGGGCAAGGGTATCTGGGTTGTCTCGGTTGGTCCTGTTGCAGCAGGAAACAGCTGTCCTCGTTGAGGGCTGGTGGGCTGAGGTCGTCTGGGGCCTCAGCGCGGGAAAACGTGGAGTCGATCTTGGCGATGACTTCTCGCTTGTCGTGCTCCTTCAGCTCTTTGGCAGCAGCGTCGGCGACCTCTGCGGTTTGTGCCAGCTTGATTACTGCTTGGAGAGATGGCTCGTCTTTGGTGAGGAGTTTGTTCCGGACCATGGCATTTCTCATGCCGAAAATTAAGGCATCAGTGAGGCGAGCTTCTGGGCTATCAAACTTGCATTTTGAAAGCACCGTTCGAAGACGCGTAGCGAACTGATTAATGGATTCGGATTCGAGCTGGGCCATTCTTGAAAACTGGTGCCGGAAAATGACGGCTGGTTTCGTAGGCTTGAAATGGCTCGCGAGCTTGGTTTGCAGGACGTCCCAAGCGACGGATTTGGCTGGGAGCAGATCGGTGAGAGTCTGGGCGAGATTGAATATCTCTGGGCCTCAGTAGTTCAGGAAGATTGCCCGCTTTCGTTCGGCGTCGGCGTCCCTTATTCCCACAGCTTCGAGGAAGATCTCGAACTTGGCTATGTAGGCGTCCCAGGAGGATTTCTCCGGATCGAAGAACTCAGGAGCCCGGCCGATTTGAAGGTTCTTCCGTCCGTCGTCGCCAGTGAAGAGTCCGGAGACAGGCTAAGTAAAGACGGTTCCTTTATTCAGCTCTTAAAAGGGGAAGTGACAATCAGCGGAACACGTCTGCTCAACCTGGGGAGAAACCGCTTCTTTTATACATTTGCGGCTCCCGCCAAAAGAGAGCAGCCCGCGTCTGAGCCAATCAGGCACGACTTCCTGTTTCCCGCTCAGACAGCGTTTCACAAGGAACAAACTATTTACAAGGATACAACAATTGTGTCAGAGTTTGAAGAGGAACCAGGGCCTTCTGCACCTCCTGAGTGGAGTGACTCAAGAGAAGAGGAGGAGACACTTCTGGATGCTAGGACTCAGTTATCAAGTTATCATAGTTATCAGGAATGCACCTGCGCAAAGGAAATCTGGAATCCTAGCAGATATCCAGTAGATAATCAGGAGATAAGAGTAATGGTTCAGTCATACAAACCAAATACAGTGGTACCTCTACTTACAAATTTAATTCGTTCCGTGACCAGGTTCTTAAATAGAAAACTTTGTAAGAAGAAAAAAATTTCCCATAGGAATCAATGTAAAAGCAAATAATGCATGTGATTGGGGAAACCAAAGGGAGGGTGGAGGCCCTGGAGATTCCTAGAGAGGCCCCACGGAGGCTTCTCCCCACCTTTTCCAGCCCTGTTTTCTTCCAGGCGATTCCTAGAGAGGCCCCACGGAGGCTTATCTCTGCCTTTTCTGGCCCTGTTTTCTCCCAGGAGATTCCTAGAGAGGCCCCACGGAGGCTTCTCCCTGCCTTTTCTGGCCCTGTTTCCTCCCAGGAGATTCCTAGAGGGGCCCCACGGAGGCTTCTCCCTGCCTTTTCCAATTACAGTTTCGGAGGCTCCAGTTTGTAAGTGGAAAATGGTTCTTGAGAAGAGGTAAAAAAATATTGAACACCCGGTTCTTATCTAGAAAAGTTCATAAGTAGAGGTGTTTGTAGGTAGAGGTACCGCTGTATTTGCTTGATGATGAACGAACATGGTTGAACTGGCCTGGCTGCATCTTTCATCTTGCAAACCTTTGTAACAAATCACAGCACTGATAAAAATAGCCGAATACACCTTTTACTGAATTAACTTTTGCCATCTGTCTCATTTGAAATGGAATTTTTTTTGTCAACAATACAGGGGTAAAATTAGAGAACTTAAAAAAAAAATATGTGTAAAGCCATGTTGTTATTTTATAGAAAGAAAATAAGTGAGCCAGATAATCTGCTGATGGATACACCTCCCCTCACCCAACTATCCCCATGCCTCTTATTTATCAGATTCCTAATTGTTTACTCTTACGTTATCTAACTCTGATTTCTAAATGGTCAGAAATGATTTAAAGAGAACTGGAAAATTCGAAGACAAATCACGAGCAAGATGGAAAAATGTGAAAACCCTGAAGCATAATTTCAAACTATTTCCATAAAGAAAAGGGACAAAGAAATGACACAAGTAAACATATAATAAATATAATACTGTATAATGCTTTGCACCATGAAAAAATATATAATAAATTTCTAGGTTCTATAGAGCTTAAGACATAAAATGGACACCTAATATCAAAAACATTATTTAAAAAATCACAAGGAATGTTTTCTGCACCAACTCAGGAACCTCAAACTGCCCAAGGAGCTGCTGATACAGTTCTACAGAGGAATCATTGAGTCTGTCATCTGCACCTCTATAACTGTCTGGCTCGGTTTTGCAACCCAACAAGACAGACACACACTTCAGAGGATAGAACTGCAGAAAAAACAATCACTGCCAACCTGTCTTCCACTGAGGATCTGTATATTGTACAAGTCAAAAAGAAGTCTGTGAAAATATTTACAGACCCCTTGCATCCTGAACATAAATTGTTCCAACTCCTATCCTCAAAACGATG